>NC_136966.1:6593898-6691398 GCF_032717465.1 Coenobita brevimanus
TTTATTATCTTGTCTGGTGGATCGGAGAGACCCAGGAGGAGAGTATAAATACTGGAGTTCAGATGAACCTGAGACAACACCACCACCATGATAACGGCGATAAAACGCTGGATTCGATATCACATCTGAACTACGAGTACACCTTAGCATCTTCAGTCTGTTTACGTTTTCTCCTTTGATTTTGTTCCTGTTATCTTCAGACGACCTTACTCAGCAATGGAGAAATCCTGCGAGTGAAAAATTTCACTGTTGTGGTTACCTCAAAATAATAATTCATTCAGGAGAAACCATTGTCCTAACAACTTTATTCTCAAAGCAAAATTTACACTGACGTCTTATCGTGAGCTTTTCTCATGTTGATATTAACCTTTCATCATTTAGTATACCATGTCTGGCTTCATGTTTACTATCCATATAAGCTCACAGCGGTCATTATGGATGTATCTTTAAAGTGTGGTGCGAAGAATGGCATAATGAACAGAATGAACCATTATTCCCGGCCACTTGTCTCGGTGCGGTTGGTACGCATGGTTAGGTATCGTGGGTGGTACTGCTAATAAACACATCAACGCCACTATGTGACTGCAAACATCCGTCGAAGTATAAATGGTGACAGTTCAGCGATATTTATACCTCTGTGTTAAAGAATATAACCCATTACACACATTATACTGTGATAAATGCATCTTGGGAAACATTTTAACTGCGACGGGCAGAGTTGCCATGCCCGAAAACTGACTGCGATGGGCTGAGTTGTCATGTTCGAATGTAAGTGAAGGAAGGAATTCTCCGAGCTAGGCTTATATTAGACCATATAGCCCTGATAGGGTGATGAGAGCGCTAACTTTCAGCTGAGTAGCTACTCGGGTGGGGCGCGAACTCACTACCTCATGGTCTTGAGCTACACACGCCACCATTGAGCCATCCAGGCCCCCATGAACGTAAGTGAAACACAGATTATTAAACAGCATGAGAAAAATACCCATCACAATTCTTTCGTTATAACATCTACAAATAGATTACCAATGCAGAGGTTAATAATAGCCTATAGGGTCTGCATGTAGGATAGTTTTAACCACACGTCATTATACATACTACCCGTGTGTGGCGATATCTCGGTTTCGGAAGGTAGTGTGGTGCTTCGTTACGTGAATGGCACAGCTTCACAGTAGGTGCCGCGTCGATTGAACAGACGTCTGGATGCAGGCGGTGGATACAGTGGTTATTAAATGAATAAAAGGAGCCCCCTAAAGTGTGTTCAAGCTTACCTTGTATTTATTTTACATATAATGTCCAATATAAGAATGAATCTCGCATGTCACCTCCACAATACGGCTGGTGTATCAGCGACAAATGGGTTTATTCGCTACTCTGGGGATTAGTTTCAGATAAGTTAATTTACTGTCTTTACATTTCGTTTACCTCTACTTGTCTCTCTAGTATTTTTGTGCCGTTCACATTATACTGGGTGTCATATGTCTCTGAGTCATAATCACAGATATTATATATACACTTTCTCAAAATATATCAGTTCTGGGAGAGCTTGTATACTATTTATCTAGAGTGCTGATAACCTTGTGCTGGCACTCGTGAAAGCATTACTGATGAACCATAGAAAGAGTAACCGTGCCTATGTTAAAACTAAATAGTATTTTGTCATCATAATAACATCAAATATTATGTATAACAAAGTGATTAGTATTACGTCAGTTAGAAAACGGTATATGCAATCCCAGGTCATATACAGGTGTATGACAACCACTCCCCAGCATGCAGGTCTACCAATTTTGTTGCCACGTCACGCAACACGTGTCAGATACATCGTCCATTTGTCAGAATGTATGGTACTTTTTTTTAAAGATACTTTTGGGAGCTAGTGTACACACACACACACACACACACACACACACACACACACACATGCGAGCATATTGATATATAGATATATAGATAGTTGCATATGCACCCTCCATCATCTTCCGCTTCCCGACTACAAGTATTTCTCAGCTAATATTTCTGTAGGCCTTGAATTACAGTATTTTAGTTTCATATTATTGTTTAGGTTGTACATCACCCTCGCTACCTTTTTTCCCTGATGCCCTGTTCCTTTCCTCCTCGTCTAATTCTCTGCTCTTGTCATCATAGATCTTAAATAACCTGCTATTTTAACATCATCTTCCCAGTTTACTTCCCCCATGAGCTGGGTGATTATAATGATGACCTGGATATTATCTCATATGACCAATTCTTCACCACAAACTATATTTGACTATGACGTCGTCTTGCGTTTTACTAGTGAAACCGAGCGTTTTAACCATGGGTTGCGGTCAGTGTGAGCTTTGGATTTCGTCCTTAGTACGCTGGACTGAAACATGAAGCTCTTAATTCTCTTAAAACATCTTCCCTGTTATCATAACCCTTCTTCTCGTATCCTCCATTCCACCCCCTTTATTTATCGTTGGTTTTCTACTAGCTTTAATTTTGCTTGGTAGTATTTCATCGTTTTCCTTGTTTCCAATATCCCTTTGTTATTAGATTATTTAAAACCCCTTCAACAGACTTCTTTGTAATGTAATTCTTCCCTTTTTTCCCCGTCTCCATCTTAGTGTGTTTACATTTACAGTACTATATTTTCCATACGATATTTGTGTATTACTATTTACTATACTTTCCACAGTTTGTAATTAAACTGTTTTCAGCTCATATGTCACTAGTTATAATCCTTCTTACCCTCTGGGGTGGGGGCTAAAGGGTTAAACAATGCCTCCCCAGTGATCTAGCTCGTCGTAAGAGGCTATGAAAGGGGCCTGTTTGTCTCCAGTCTTTCTGAACTTACTGTCCTCCTCTTCTCTTCTGTTCTACCTCTCTTCATGATATTTGTTTGTTTCTTCCGACCTCTGTTTTCTCACCACTCCAGTCAGGTTAGACATTTGGCTTCATGACATGGATAGTTTGACGACCTAACTTTGAAGCTGACTCTTCCTTCCTGGGTCAAACCTTTCAACTCTTTATTGTCATTTCTACGCCAAAACCATTCAAATGCCAAGACCATTTCTACGCCAAAACCACTTCAATGCCAAGGCCTCCTCTATCCCAAGACCATTTCAACGCCAAGATCCATTCACACTAAGGCGATTTCAACGCCAAGGCCACTTTTATACAAGGTCTTCTCAACGCCAAGACCATTTCAACACCAAGGACACTACTAAGCCAAGACCATTTCATCACCAAGGCAATATCTACTCTAAGACCATTTCAACACCAAGGCCACTCCTATACCAAGACCGTTTTTAAGTTTCCTTTTCCCGTTGTATTCCACTGCTACTCATATACCTTTGCTTTGAATTAGTGCTATATGATCTTTGATAACTGCTGCTAGGAATCTAGTGTTAGCTTGCCCGGGACGGAGTCCGGCGAGATGTTGTTTTTGGTCGTTTCCTTGTTTCTTTGTTTGTTAGCTACATTACGGAAAAACGGAAGAATGAAATTACATGAAACTTTCAGAATATCTGGGCATTGGTCTCAAAAGGATATTATTAAATTTTGGAGGTAATAAGTGACCATGATAGGTCAAAATCAATGTCACGGATTTTCAGAGGGCTATAACTTGAAAGCGATTAAAGATATATTTACTATTAACAACATACAGAAATTTTCATATGGGCTTTCATTTGACACCAAGACCTTTGACCTTGAGTGGCAATGAAAAGTCAAACTCAAGGTCACGGATATTCAGCAGACTATAACTCGAAACTGGATGGAGATAGAGATTTACTGTACTATTATCAACATATGGAAAGTCCATATGGGACTTCGTATATGTTGATAATAGCAAATATCTATATGCAACCAGTTTATAGGTATAGCCCCCTGAATATCCGTGATCTTGAGTGTTACCTTTCAAGGTCACTTAAGGTCAAATATCATGATACCAGTTGAAAGCCCATATGGAACTTCCTATATGTTGATAATAGCAAATATCTATCTGCAGCCATTTTCGAGGTATAGCCCCCTGAATATCAGTGACCATGAGTTTGACCTTTCAAGGTCACTCAAGGTCAAAAGTCTTGGTGCCAATTAAAGCCCATATGAGAGTTCCTGTATGTTGATAATACTAAATACGAGTATCTGTATCTTCAACTGGTATTAAGTTATAATACTCTGAAAATACGTGACCTTGATTTTGACCTTTCAGGGTCACTCGATTACATCCAAACTCTAATCACTTCCTTTTGGGAGACGTGCACACATTTCCTGAAAGTTTCATGCAGTTTCCTTCGGCCGTTTTTCCGTACTATTGCTAACAAACAAAGAAACAAACAAACCAAGAAACGACGAAAAACAGTACCCCGTCGGACTCCGACCCTTTCGAGGTAATAATCAGCTACAAGAAAAAAATAATAATAATCATGAGTCTAGGGACATAGGCTCAGCGGGCAGGCACGTTAGATATAATGGCCGTGAAGTTTAGGGCGACGCCATATGTTAAGTATTACTCTTTATATTGCCTCAGTCATGTGGTAATATATAGGGGTAAAACTTGTGCCTAAAAACTGTTATTTCTTCCATACCTGTGCTACGTCGTACTTTGTTATGCTATGCTGTGCCCTGCTGGACTGCACTGTCCAGTTCTGTGGTATTGTGTTGCACCGTTGGATCTTCTTCAATTGTTGAGGCCATACGATAGTTCTTGCATTAGTCCGTTCTTCCAGTCTCTCCCCATCGGTTCTGTGCTCTGATGTTCTGTTTGCTGTTCTGTGCTGTGCTGTTAAATGTAATGTGGAAACTGAAGTCAAGACTGTTATATTATGAAGGATGATGCAGAGAGATGTATTGTGAATTATGGTCAGGTGTGATATAGTGTACCGTGAAAATTTATGTTAGGCATACTGTGCTTTGCTGTGCTGTGCTGCGCTGCTCTGTGCTGTGCTTTGCTTTAAAATTCTTAATACTGTGTTCCCTCTCCATTAGTGTCCATTCCTTCCCCTCTCCCTCGTGTTCCTTACACATCACCTGTTCAGGAGTGACTGTAGCACGTTTGTTGTAATCTATCTCAACCCCTTTGACTTGAGGTGATGGCCAAATGTAGCCAGACTGGATGAAAGACTGGACTGGTAACCAAGCAGACTCATTCCAACCTCACAACAACGGCTTAAGAAATTTCATGCAACCACCACTTAAAATTGAAGTGCTGGATGTGGTTCAGTCCCGTCAGGTGAAAACAAACCGTCTGTAGGTAAGGCGTGCTGTGCCCTGCTGTGAAAAGTTATGCAAAATTTTAAGTCAGGTTTCTTGGGCTGTGAAGGTTGATATGCTCTTCTGAGCTGTGGAGTGATATCAGGTGTGTTTGTGTGTTTGTTTCTGGATCGATCCCACTCCATTGACTAATGTAGTTGTTGTTGTTGTTGTTGCTGCTGCTGCTGTTGTGTGTTGTTGCTGAGTTGCCTGCGGTGGCACTGAGGAGGAGCACCGGAGCAATGGGCGAAACCAATCGCCCTCATCGGATCTTCGTGTGAGATAGATCAGCACCGTGGTCACTGCCCTCTAGGTGGATCAGCGACGGCAGCAGCGCTGGGGCACCACACTCCATTGGGATGGGAAAGCTGGGACAGTTGAACTACTAGGGGATCCCCAAGGAAGTGATGCCACTGGCACCACCCCATTTATAACAGTCAAAGGTAGGTGTATGAAGATGATGGTGGTGGTGGTGGTCTTGGTAGCGACGGTGGTAGTAGTGCTTACTGACACCAATATGGTGAAATTTGCTAATCCCGATATTTGCCTTTTGTACTGGATAGTCAAACAGCAGGGACAGGGGAGATGCTATTTATTACACGAAGGAGATGAAGTGGTGCTGGAAAGGGACGCCTTCATGCCATGGTACCAATATAAATGGACGACTCAACTACCTGGTTATACTTCCTTTTCCTCCGGAGAGAGGTTGGTGTACTTCAGTAGGGCAACTTAAGCACACTGGGCTCACGTTTCAGATGAGCCTGAGGCAGCAACAACAGGCACGTGTAATTGAAATCGGAATATAATCACATCATTCGGAAACAAACAGGAGATAGATTAACCCCTTCCTTATGGTGACGTATTTTATATTTTGGTCTGGGTTTCTTCAGTGTATTTTATTCACCTTAGGTTAGACTTTAGTAATTATAAACATCTATATGCTTTATGTATAATTCATCAACAGACATACAAAAAGACCGCTGCGAAGGCGCCAAAACCATCTGAGACGCGAACCCTGTGGGCCGTAAGCATAAATTGCCCTTCTCCTTCAGGGTATAAGAAAGTAACTGAAGGACCTTTGAATAATCAGTAGGTCAAGCCAACCGGTTATATCGATACCACCACATGAAGGTGTCCCTCACTAGCACCGTAAAACCTATATTCGCATATATGTAAATATTTGCTAGAATTATGAAACCGGGGAGCCGTTCACACAACTTTTTCTCAGGCTTCGTTGTCATCTTTTCTATGTTCGGCCTGTTTTCATAACTAGAACATTCTCACATTCTCAGTGCCTCAGTACTAATTGGTGCACAGTCGCATCAAGAGTGATGAGCCTTTGTAATACGTACGATGAATCTTTTAGTTATTACTTTAACCCTCTAATCTGTTGCACTTGGAAAATAACTAAGATGAAATGGAACAGCAATCGTTGTTAAGTTGGAGTATTATCGTTACT
This sequence comes from Coenobita brevimanus, assembly GCF_032717465.1. Lineage (NCBI taxonomy): Eukaryota > Metazoa > Arthropoda > Malacostraca > Decapoda > Coenobitidae > Coenobita > Coenobita brevimanus. The sequence continues at coordinate 6,600,593 of NC_136966.1, forward strand.
GTGAGTGTTGGCATTTTGATGTATAAGAACTGTATGTTTTAATCCATACATTAGCAGGTATACACTCATACGTACTGTATACTGAATTAATATACATTCGAAAGTCGTGTTTCCGTTCCGCATAGCACCACCATAATCACTATTACTTCTTTGTTTTATTTTGTCCGATAATAATACAATATGTGGGGGGGGGGGTAGTTCTTTGTTACGGAGGCCCGTCTCACTCCCATACATGGTTGCTTCCCGCTGAGACCCTGCAGCTCTCACGTTTTGCCTTCCCATCCCCCTTAAAGCCCTCCCCAGGTTACTATCCCCTTTCCACCGCCTTGCCCCAGTCCTCCTTCACCTGTTTTGCCCCATCCTCATCCACTCCTAATTCTTTCTCGCTTTTCTCTCTTACTTCCCATCTTTTCACCTATCGTTTCTCTCACCCCACCCACCACTCAGCCCTCCGTTCTTCTCTCTCTCTCTCTCTCTCTTTCTCTCTCTCTCTCTTTCTCTCTCTCTCTCTCTTCTTTATACTATCTATTTCACACTCGGGAACTCTAAGATTCATATGAAAACGTGCCGTTCTCCCACTCTTCCACCTTCCTCTCTCAGTCACCCCTCCCTCTTTCTCTGTCACTTCCTCCTTTGTTCTCTCTCTCTCTCTCTCTCTCTCTCTCTCTCTCTCTCTCTCTCCTAAATTCACTTGTCTTCAACCCTTTCCTTTCTTTATTCAATCTCCTCACCGTTTCTCCCCCGCCCCCTCAGTTTCTCCCCTTTCCCCCTTCCATTACTCTCCCTCTCCCACCCATCCCTCTTAATTGTTCCTCATTTTTCTGAATCACACTCTATTCGTGCAGTTCCTCATAACATTACGCAGGGTTTGGTCCACGTAGCAAATTCATGCGGTAGAGAAACTGTTGGTCTCTGCTTCACCTTCATTACTACACTGCCTGCTGCGAGTTATGAGCCTCACCTCAACACACACACACACACACACACACACACACACACCTTTGGGTCAGATTAGGTTAGGATGGGCTTAATTAAGTCTTTACGACTCAGCGAGCAAGCGCTTCGATGTTTACAATATGTTCAGCTGAGAAATGAACGGCCCGACACGACCCTACCTGGCTCGACAAGACACGGTTTTCAGAGGCTGATAACTTTTCTACCTTTTGAGATAGAGAGGAGATTCTTTTAGCAGGTAGTAGATAAATTCAATAAATTTTGTTTTTAGCTACATATTTACTCATGTGGCCCTTGGAATCCCAGCTTTCGAAGGGACTGTACGGAGGGCTGCAACTGACATGATGAACATGAAATCGATTTAAAGCACAATGAAAGTGACATGCGAGGTATGAGATGCATTTCACTTTCATGTGCTGATTGTGCGCGCTCGTGTGTGTGTGTGTGTGTGTGTGTGTGTGTGTGTGTGTGTGTGTGGGAGAGAGAGAGAGAGAGAGAGAGAGAGAGAGAACGTATCGAAGTCATTTTTTAGTTCAATAATTATTCTTCTGTTATTGTTCAACCACCTCATCAGATATGTTGAAAGCTTACACCAAGATGAAATTATGATGATAGGTGTACGTATACAGTACAAACGCTTGCTTGTCACGCGCTCACATAGCGCACTTTGCTGATATTAGGTTAGATTAAGTTTCCTTCGGCTGGTTTATTTTAGATTCCATCATTGTGCGGCAGGTTACATTGGTTTTGGATAGGTAAAACAACATAGATTCGGGTAAAATAGGTTAGGCTAAAGAAATTGTACTTCTCATATCAACCAGCAGATTCCCTCAGCTGAATGAAATTCTTCGCTGCGAGCAAAAAAAAAAAAAGTCTGTGATCCATGAAATATTGTCAGGACTACATATTATAAATACAAATCATAATAGATAGGCCTGCAGAGGGCTGTCTGTCTATCTATTTATCTATCTATCTATTATGATTTGTAATTATAATATGTAGTCCTGACAATATGATATACCGAGAAGGAACAAAAAAGAATTTACTTACGCTAGGTCTCAAGTTGCTCCTACCCATCTACCTCCCTCTTATTCCTCCCTGATTTTCTCTATTCCTCCCGCTGCAGTTTTCTCTCTCAAGTATCTTCTATCAGTCTTTATCTACTGCATAGTCTCTTCTTATGATACTAACTTCTTACTAGTGTCGGGCCTCAAGGCCTCGAGCCTCCCTTCATACGTTAGCTCATCTCTCTCCTTTTCTTTTCTATTTGCGTTCATTTCATGTTACCATGCTTATTTGAGTTAACCAATTTGGGACGAGTTTCATCGTCATCATCACCCACTTACCCATATAAAGTTAGGAAATCCAAGAACAGATCTCAACTCACCGGAAAATACAGTTTTTAGGTACAATAATCCCCCAATTACAAACCTACCTGCAATATAAGTGTTTGGAGTTGTGATCACCAGTGTTGTCACCACATAACTACGCCTCTTTTAGTCGCCATTCACAACATGTAAGAAGCAGGTTGATAAAATTCCTGCTTCCGTTTACCCATGTAACTCTTTCCGTTTCTATATCCTCAAGCTACAATCCCAGCCTTCTTATCCCTAAACTATATCTTTTACTTATACCCAGACTATAATCCCATCTCTATCCTATTCCCGAAAATACATCTACTCTTCCTTATATCCAGGCTAAAATCACAGCATCTTCTTTTCTATCGTCGTTATCTGCGAGGTAGAAATCCATCTTCTTCCTTGCCTCTTCCTTATCCTCAAATTAAGTTCCTACCTTTTTCTTTATCCCCAAACTAGTACTTTTTCCGTCATTTTCCTTCCCCACATGACCAAACTATATTCTGTCTTCATTATCCCCAAGCTGTAATCCTATCTCCTTCCTTGTTCCCAAACTATATTGCAATCATTTCTCCTTCTTTTATTCCTTTCATATCCTCGACTATAATCCATTCTTCCTCATTTCTGCCTTCCTTATCCTCAGTCTATAACCTCATTTCGTCCTCTCCTTCATTATCCCTAAGCTATACGTGTATGCTGTCTTCTTGGCATCCAGACAATAAACGTATGTCTTACCTTTTCGTCTTATCCACTTTAAGTGCCCCCTTCTCGTTGCACTGGGAGTCTCAAAAGCACGTTTGTCCATACATTTAAGGAAAGAATGACTACTGTGCATTTGTTCTAATCAGACAAACTTCACTAATGGTCTGTAGCTTAACTGATAGTCAAATGTTGTCATACTTTAAGGTGGATTTGACTATTGACCAAGAAAACTCATCCCTGCTTCACAATTAAAAGTTCATTGACTTGTATGCTAACACGATATAGTATTCAACTATGAAAGTCACCAAGTTCCATCAGGTGAAAACAGACCGACAATAGTCATTCATCCATATATGGCTTTATATCAGAAACAAAAGTAATCAGTCCTCGAAATAAACCCTTATGGGGGATATCCGCTTGGAGCGTCTTAAACTACTGGACTACCAGGCGTCCACTTCGTGGTTATATTGTTACCAGCCATTGGAGTAATGGCTTCCTGGGTTGCAGGAAATCCCTGACCTATCGCTCAGTGTAGAGTCATCTGAATGTTGCACAACACGGAGTAAGTGGATAATGGATGTCACATGAAACCCGCCTTTACTGCAAATTACAGATTAAATTTTGGAAGAAGCAAAACACATTAACCTCTAAAACAATAACTACAAAATTCCTAGACTGATACGGGACCATATGGAGTGTGAAAATCCTTAGGTGCTACAGACTAACCGGATTGCTCCTAGAGTTGCTCCACCTTCATAAAAGGATATGACTCGTTCTTCGAGGTAAACGGAAATTGTCAGCCTCATATCCCCCCGAGGTGTAGGGGTCCGAGGCTAGGCTCCAGCAGTCCAGTACGGCTAAAGGTAGATGACCAGCCCACTCCTCTTGATGGCACTGTTTGATCGATAGAATTTCATTCACATCTTCGGGATCAGACTTCTGATGAATGAATGTGTCATTTAACAACGTCTGCTTTTCTATCGTTTCTAGTTTTTATCGATGATGATAATTACGATGAATGCTGGTAATACTCTATAGCAGCTGACATGTATACATCGTGCAACTCCTGTCCATTCAACAAGGAATCGTTTCTTAGTGTTTCGTTAGTTCTGAATTATTTTGTTGTCCTTTCAAACTAGAAAAAAAAATCGTAAACATCTGATGGTTCTTAACCCCTCACTCCGAAGACAAATTTTTCTCTCTCCAGTCGAGCTTATATTACCTTAGAATGTTCTATCTCGGTATATTATTATTATTATTTCTGGCACGCTACACGCTGTTCTTATTTTCTTATATTTATTTATCTGTTGTCACACTTATACCAGAGGAAACACAAGTGTTATGACGGACTGGGGAAGGTGCAGGCGAGGGATAGAATGAGAGAAAGAGTGTGAAGGAAGGAGGGAGGGGAGGAACGGAGAGAGAGAGGATGAAGTAGGAAAATAGGGGATGATAAGGAGGGACGAAAAGTTGTGACGGGGCGAAGGAGAGGGGGAAGGGAAGGGAGGTAGGTAGAAGAAAGGAAAGGTGAAAGGGGGAGGGAGTGAAGGGGCGATGGAAAGGAGGGAAAGAAAGAGGGGGAGGGAGGGACAGCTGAAAGGGAAGGAGAAACGGGAAGAGAGGAAGGAGGGGAAGAAAGCGAGAGAGAGGTATAGTGAAGGGAGAAGGAGGAGAGGGGAGGAAAGGAGGAAGAAAGAGAGAAAGAGGGTAGGGATGGAAAAGGGAAAGAAAGGAGGAAAAGGAGGGTAATAGGAGAGAGAAAGTGATGACGGAGGAAGGGGGATGAGGGAAGGGAGGTAGGAAAGAGGAAGGGTGAAGGGAGGAAGGGGAAAAAAAAAAAAGGAGAAAGGTATGAGAGAGAGATGCTGATGGGAGGTATGAAAAGGTGATGGTGAAGGGCCAGGTAAAGGAAAATAGAATGGGAAGGAGGGAGGCAGGAGAGGGACAGTGAAAAGAGGAACGGGGGGAGGTGGGATGGAAGGGAGACAGGGTGGTGACGGAGGGAAGGAGAGGGGAAGGGAAGAGGCGAAGGGAGGATGGAGATGGGCGTGAGAGGAGGTGAAAGGGGATAAGAAGGGCAGTAAATGGAGGATGGAGGAAGGAGGAAAAAAGAAATGACAAGAGTGAGGAAGGAAGGTACCGGAGGGAAGGAAGGGAATGGAATGCAGGGAAGGAGAGAAAAAAAAAAAAATCCAAAACGTAACAATATCGTCTGGAGGCTTCAAAACAGAAGGAGCCTTGGACATCTGAGTCCATTACTGAAGTGTTTCTGGATGACGATGGTGATGTTGATGGTGATGTTGATGATGACACATAGCGGAAAAGACAAAGCAACTTCCTGTCATTACAGCCTATATGTTAGTGTGTGTGTGTGTCTGTGTGTGTGTGTGTGTGTGTGTGTGTGTGTGTGTGTGTGTGTTAGAGAGAAAGAGAGAGAGAGGCTGTTACAAAAATATGGTAGTACTTTATTCTGGTTACTAAACATACTGCATGATTGTTTTAACACCACATTCCTCTATCACCACAAGATCTACACACGGCCACAGGATGCTGAATGACGTATGTCGATGCGTAAAAAGTCTTATATGATTTCCACATTGCTGAAACATATATATTTTTTTCCTCTGCAGTGTCCCACGCCCAACACGACACAGTGACGGTCTTTGAGCAATTGCATCCTATTAAGAAAAACATAGCCAAGCGCCTTCCTTAGACATTAAGGACCGTAATTTTATAGGAATAGGAGGCTCCAAGATACGAACTCATTTGTCTATCTATCTATATATCTATAGCCGGACGCCCTAATCCCGCACAGGGTGGCCGCAGACAAAACGCCTCCAAGTCGCTCTGTCACCCACCATTTGACTACCCTCCCCCCAACTCACCCCCCCCCCTCCCTCATATACCTCTCAACTCCATCCCTCCACCTCATCCTCGGTCTACCTCTCCCTCTCCCTCCCTCCACCTCACCTACATACACCCTCTTAGTCAGTCTTTCATTCTCCATTCTCTTCACATGTCCAAACCACCTCAGTGTATTTCTCCTAATCTCAACCACATCCACATCCACCCCACAGCGTTCCTTCACTTCTTCATTCGTCAACCTGTCCCTCCACGTCACTCCACATGCTCCTCTTAAGTAACTCATTTCCACTGCTCTCACTCTTGACTTGTTCCCCTCTTGCAAGGTCCATGCCTCGCTTCCATACGTCAGGGTAGGGATCACAATACTATCATTCAGTGACTTCTTAACTTCCATACTCACCTCCCTATTTCTCATCACCGCTTTCAGTGTACCAACAACCTTCCTTCCCTGCTGTACCCTTTCACGCACTTCATCCCCCAAAGTTCCATCCTTACTCATCACACTACCCAAGTACTTGAATGCACTCACATTCTCCATATCCTCACCATCCAACCTCACTGCACACTCTGTGACTTCATTCCTCTCAAACACCATAACTTTACTTTTGTTTACATTAACTTTCAGATTCCTCCTCCTACACGTTGTCCCAAATTCATTCACCAAACCTTGCAACTCCCATTCATCTTCACTCAACAGTACTGTATCATCAGCAAACAGCGGCACCGGAAGCTTCCAAATCTCACCCTCATTCATTAGAGCCACCCCCACATCCACTGCCCTACCCTGCACCTCCTTTACAACCCCATCCATGTATATATTAAACAGCCATGGAGACATCACACAACCCTGTTTCAGTCCCACATTGAGATCAAAGAACTCACTCAGCTCTCCGTCCACTCGCACCGTAACCCTAGCTCCCTCGTACATACTCTTCACAGCACTCAACAATTTTCCCTCTACTCCATATATTCTTAATACCTTCCACATACCTTGCCTATCTATTCTGTCATAAGCTTTCTCCAAGTCCATGAAGGCAGCATACACTTTCCTTCCCTTCTCTAGATACTTCTCCACTAAACATCTTAGAACAAATATCTGATCTACACACCCTTTTCCCTTCCTAAATCCCCCTTGTTCTTCTCCAACTAGCTCTTCTGTCATATGCCTAACCCTATCAATGAGTATTCTACCATATATTTTACCAGTCACACTAAGTAGGCAAATACCCCTATGGTTACCACATACTTCTCTCTCCCTTTTTCCTTTGTATAAAGGAACAATTATACCTGATTTCCAGTCCTCTGGAACCCTTCCCTCTTCCCAAGCCAATCTACACAACTTCCATATCCACTCCACAACAATCTCACCCCCATACCTAAGCATTTCACCACACACTTCATCAATTCCTGGGGCCTCTCCCAACTTGATCTTCTTCATTGCTCCCACTACTTCCGCCCTACTGATCTCTTCCTCCCTCCTCTCATCTCTTCTTCTCCCAGCCATTCCCCAACCACTTATACTCACACTGCTCTCACTCTCCACATTTGTCCTTGTTGTTTATTTTTCACATTAATGGTGATACTTTGATCGTTGATAATGCTGCTGCTCTACATAGTGTTGATGACAATAATGAAGTTTATGTTGATAATAATGGTGAGGTTGTTATTGATAATGGTGATGTTTATGACGATAGTGAAAGAAAAATATACTTATAGGCTTAATCGTAATGAGTCGTCAGTATCTACGAAATAAATCCTTTCAGGCTCCTGGCTTACTCTTATAAAGCTATATGACGTTGGATGGGACTAGGTACTCGAGCTGTCAAGTTCGTTCGTTCGTTGAAAGATTCCCTGCACATATAGTGCAGGCCGGGCCATACATTAGCCCGGTCAGTGGTGTATGGGCTGATTATAAAACAGTAAGTGGGGAGGACAGGACCTGGGGAATGCCCAGCACACACGTCCTGTCTCCTGACTGGCTTTGTGGTGTGTGACTACAGTCCAGACCATGAGCGGGTTAAGGAGGACAATGACTGATGTGTTAGGTGTGGTGGGAGACGGCTGTGAAAGATGTGTGTGTGTGTGTGTGTGTGTGTGTGTGTGTGTGTGTGTGTGAAGTGAGTTAAGTTGGATCATCCATCACCCTGCCCTGTGACGTGACCTCCCTGACCCTCACTTATGCTAAGCCTCGTTAATTATGACCACACACACACACACACACACACACACACACACACACACACACACACACACACACACAAGCATTCTGTCACTCCTTTTCACACCTCGACACTCTCTCTCTCTCTCTCTCTCTCTCTCTCTCTCTCTCTCTCTCTCTCTCTCTCTCTCTCTCTCTCTCTCTCTCTCTCTCTCTCTCTCTCTCTCTCTCTCTCTCTCTCTCTCTCTCTCCGAAAGAGTTAAGCCTTAGGGCAAGTCCACACGTACCCTCGAACATATGTTTGCAAAATGGCAGGCAACAAGTTCGGGAACATGTTTGCAGCAGTATTTGGACAGATGTATTCAAACATGTTTCAGTGCAGCTTCGAACACTGGGAGCAGAGGCGATGGGATAAGTGGGTCCATACCAGGCAGCTGAGACTTCATCATGACGTTGCCAACATTATCTGGACGCTGATGTTCCCAACATGTTTGCAGCGTGTTCGTTGCATGTTGCCGGCACTTGTTTGAGCACACGTGTGGACGCACTTTTAGAAATTCAATTAGCTCCCAATTACTCGTAATAACTCATTTTAATGATGCCGTTTCTTTTTTCCCTGGCCACCTCGCTTTCAGTAATTACGGTTTCTTCCATCCAGTAGACGTCTCTCTCTCTCTCTCTCTCTCTCTCTCTCTCTCTCTCTCTCTCTCTCTCTCTCTCTCTCTCTAAAATTCACAAAAATCACTTAACCTCCAAATATTACTACCTTCAGGCCTGGGACATAATATAAAGTATCTTTTCTCCTGCTGTCTGCATACGATGTTTTTTGGCCTTGGAGTTGTTTTCGAACTGGCGAAGAGATTTCCATCGCTCATGAACTCCATCCCAGTGTGATGTTTCCTGAATTGAATATAATCTGTCGGTGATTCATGTCAAAAATGTCGTCGGATTTATGAAGTACAGAGTAACTAGTTTTTACTAAATCGTTTCTTTTTCCCACTGGCCATCCCATTTTCATCAACCATTTTTTCTTCTGACCACTTGCTCTGGAACGCATTGGCTCCCAATGCAAGATGGCAGGCATGAAAGGTCAGATATTCCTGTATGGTTTTACACTGAGTAGGCAATGCGAGGAAGAGGGTTTGTGGGTTGTTCGAGAGAGAGAGAGAGAGAGAGAGAGAGAGAGAGAGAGAGAGAGAGTTTACTTCTCTTAGTATTTCTGTTACTGGGGCGATTAATGTTCTAACTAAACATCTAGTTTTATAGTTTCTCTTAAACGGAATATAATCGTCTGAATGTACCAGGAACAAAAAAAAAAAGTCATCATACTGAAGGTTTAATTTACCCTCTCTGCTCTTCATCCAGCCCTGTTTACTCTTCCGCTTTCACTAACGTTGTGGTATGTACTGTACGAGTAGTGGATGGGAGGTATGGCAGTGACTGATGTGGCAGTGTGTGTGATGCGGGATTGTGTAGTGAGGCAGTGTGAACTATGGCAGTGTGTGTTGTAGCAATGAGTTGTGGTACTGTGAGGTGTGGTAGTAATAAGTATATAAGGTGTAGCAGTATTGGTTGTGGCAGCGTTCAGCGTATTTGAGGTGTGGCGGTGTGAGGTGTGGCAGTGTGAGGCAAGACTGTATTCAACCTCATAATGACTTTCTAATGTCTTTCATATTCCTTTTTGCGCATTATACCCAGTCCACACCACATACTACTGAATGAACATTCTCATTTTCTCATGGCTAGATACTTCATTCAGTATTTCTTCAGGCCTCAAGACTGTGAATGCTAAAATGAACAAATAAATAGATTTACAGTTCGATATGAAGATAGGCCAATAAACAGCCTTTATGGAGGAAGTATATCCAATCTATCTCTCTATCTTTACATCTGTCTAGCCACACGCCTTATTCCCGAAGGGGGTGGTCACGAACATATAACTTCCATATCACCCCGTCCTTCACCATCTAGCTGCCCTTCTTGCAACCCACACCTTCCCTCATTCATATACCTCTCCACCACATCCCTCCATTTCATCCTCGGTCTCCTGCATACTGAAGCTCTGTACAATGTGAAGGTACTCGTATAAAGGTTTCGGCTTGACCAGTACCCCAATCTGTTGTACTTTCATAATATATATACATATTGTGGGTATAATTCTCGACATTGACATCAAGACTCAAGCGGACAGCACTTATCGAAACAAAGTGTTGTAATGCTTTCACGTTATCTTCGTCCAGATATTCGTTCTTTGCAGTTTATTTCACATAGCTCAGTGAAAGCAAAAATCAATACCATGGAACTACATATTTTCCGTGACACTTCTTCGTAACAAGTATCATATTCTAGTGTTAATCTATTGTTACAACTCAGCATTGAAGATGGAGATGTGGCAGTTCTGAGCCAAGTAAAGATAAAAAGAGTATAGCTTAAAAGGTTCTGGTGACGTACGCCTTCATGTGGTGGCAACGATATAAACAAGCTCTTTCACAGTTCACAGCTTGATTGTACAAACATTCCAAAACTAACTCCCTGTTCCCCAAAAGGAGAATAGTGGACTGCAAGTATAATGACAATTCCGGCCTGCAGTACACCGGGTTCATGTCCAGATGAGCCTAGGGTCGTTTTAAGGGAGCTGACCGTAGCACCAATCGAACAGGGCGATACTCCCGACGTGGATGGCAAGCTGGTGACAGGGAGAGCAGGAACTCTCGTTTCACCAGCCCTAAGGACCTGCTCATGACAATCTCCTTTTGATGAACATTTTCAGTGTTTTCACTGACACTGTGTAGGCCAGCATACTCTCATAGTGTCTCTACCTTCAATTGTCTACACCACACTTCATGCACAGTAGATATCACACGTTTTGTTTCCATATTGCCCCCTTAGCAATGGCCGCTGCATTAATATCAGCAAATTCGGTGGCACCTCCGACTGCCACCACCAGTAGGGTAAGGCTGGCGGCACAGGGTCCTTCTGGTTGCACTCAAGGACTATGCCGACAGCGGCTGTTGCAAACACTGTTCAAGTGCGTCAGTGGAGAAACACAGGTTTGGCCTTATATTTCACTATTATTCTTGGTCTTAATACCAATCTGAATTCGGTTCACTTTTTCCTTCAATCAATATCCCGATTTAGCCCTGTTCCTCACAGAACCCCAAATCTCTCCCTTTGCTGACATATGCTCATTTTGTTTTCCTGGCTACCAGCTCGTCACAAACGTCCGTAAAAAGGGTGGCACCTGTTGGTTTATTAAATCTGAATTTGCAGATTACACCGTTTTGAACTTCACTTCAGCTAATTTTGACTATTCACTATATAAACTAAATTATTCAAAAATTACTAAATATATTTGTGTAGTTTATGGCTCCCCCAATGCTTCTTCAAAACTCAACATATTTGACTCCATATCCACACAGTTGACTAATCTTAACCTCACTCTGACCACTGAAATTACTGTTTTGGGTGATTATAACGTCCATAATGTTGAATGGTTGCCGCATTCTACCAGGACTGACGTTACTGGTCTAGAATGCAAGCTGTTTGCAGAATCGTTTAATCTCACGCAATTGGTAAAACAACCAGCCAGAATACCAGACAATCCTGACCATAAGGCCGATCTCTTGGACCTATTCCTGACAAATAACCCAGATCAATACAGGATAGAAATGCTGTCACCAATTGGATCCTCCAACAACAATCTTATCAAAGTCCTCTTAGTCAGCTCCCGCAAACATCCCTGTTCTGAACTTGTCAGAGTGACCAGATGGCTATTTGATAGGGCTGATTGGGACGGATATAGAAATTATCTTGCTGATATTCCATGGCAATCTTTTTTCTGCAGTGACTTAAATTCTACCCAGCCCCACATCAGTGACAATATACAAGTTGATATAGAATTCCTCATACCCACTTAACAATTGAGTAAAAGATCGAACTCCCAGAAATGGTGTGACAACAATTGTGCTTGAGCAACGACTCAAAAGTCCATAGCATACAACTCTCACTTAAAAAAAAAAAAAAAAATCTGTCCTAGTCAATTTATAATTGCTGGAATCCACGCTAAAACGGCAATAAATCTCGTTAAATCAAACTTTCCTCACAACCAAGCATCCAAACTATTAAACAGTCCTAATAACAATGGAATTTTCTGGTCAACTCTCAATTCTTTCAATACTGTAATAACTTTAACAAGTCATCAACCATTCCTCCACTAAAATCTTCAGATGATAACACAATAAATGACCCGTGTGGTAATGCGAACATCCTTGCTAGTACATTTGCCAGATATTCTACCTTAGAGCAAGTCAGGCAGAACGTCCCTGTACCAGAACTTGATTTTCCCGAAATTGCTCCACTAAAGGTACTGACTAGATACGTAAATTCCATCTTAGACAATTTACAAAACAATAAAGTTCTAGGTCCATATTAAATTCTTCCAATTATTTTAAAGTGTTCCTCAGAACTTGCTCTTGTTCTAGCTAAATTATTCAGACTATGCATACGTACTCCTTCATTCCCTAATTCTTGGAAGGAAGACAATATCCACCCACTTCCGAAGAAAGGAAGTTTATCTGAACCCTCTGATTGCAGACCAACAGCTATCACATCTTTTCTTGGTAAAGTATTTGAGATTACAGTTACTAAGCACATGCTTAAACATCTTGAATCCAACAACTTAATTAGTGAAAAACAGGATGGATCTCACAACGAAAGATCCGCTGTTGATATACTCAATCTCCTGACTTATATCATCCATCAGTCAATTGACCAACATGGAGAAACTCATGCAGTAGCCCCTGATATTTCTAAAGTTTTTGACAGAGTGTGGCATGGCACCATTCCCTGCTACCCAAAGTCCCTTGCTATGGTCATAACTCTTCTGTTCCTCTTATATCCTCATATATCAGCGACAAAGATAAGAGTGAGGATAGATAATGTATATTCCAATTTCCACTAATGCCGGGTTGCCACAAGGGTTAGTTCTGGCTTCAGCCCAATTATTAATTCCTGCTAATGAGCTCTCATCTGTCACCCATAATCCCATCCATTTATATGCAGATTACTCAACACTTCACAGTTCATTCATGTTTAAACATCCATTCACAAAGTTTAATATCTCTAACTCACAACTCAGTACAGCAACCTCCATAAATCAAGACTTACCTAAAATCGCGGAATGGGGACAAAGCAACATTGTGTCATTTAATGCTAGGAAAGGCAAATATATACAGTTTACTAGTAGACAGATACTGCCTGATTTCTATATTACCTTCAATGCTACTAATTCTCCTGTCTCTAAGAATACTGAAATTCTCAGTGTTTCACTTAACAATGCCCTCAGCTGGACCACTCATTTTATATCATTTGCTAAAACCGCCTCAAAGATACTTGGATTATTGAAAGGAGTCAGCAACTTCTTCACTTACGAGCAGTTAACTAAATTTACAAGAGTCATGTGTGCCTGTAGCTGGAATATTGCTCACCCATGTGGAATGGGTGTGGAGAGGTTGCACTAAAACAACTAGACAAAATTCAGGGCAAAGCTGTTAGCATTATTAATAACACTACTATTACAAATGAGCTACCTCCCCTAAAAGTAAGAAGGAATGTTACCTTCCTTGCTTTATTTTATAGATGCTTTTGTGGCAAATACTCAGACGAAGTTGCATCCACTGTACCACCTCTCCATGCCTTCCCCAGCGCTACACGGGCATCTGGTAGCGCTCACGACTGGACTGTCACACAGCCATATTGCAGAACTTCTGCCTATCAGAATTCTTTTATTCCCCAAACTGCAACTCTTTGGAACTCGTTTCCCCAGAGTTATTCCCCCAAAACTTCAACCTTAGGCAGTTCAAGCCCAACTGTTACAGACTTTTTAGGAATGGAAGACACCTATAATATGGTGTAAGGATTATTTTTATTTCATTTATGTTTCTTTCTTATGTTCTGTTATAAAAAAAAAAAAAAATACCACCACTACTACCAGCATCAAAGTTCGGTGTTCAAGACCAGAATTCTCGTCGAATTAGGAGGTCCCTAAGCGCCTCTTCCTTACCAATGTATTAACACAGAAGGTTCCATTATGCTTTCGATTATGCTAATTATGCTTATTGTGGCAATAGTCAAAAGATATAAATAACACAAATAGAGAAAATTTAGGTGGAATAAGCACAATATATCACTAAGGAAAAGGGGTTAGAAAGCCTGCCATGTGGACGAGATGATTCGGACTCAGCTTTTTTTTTTTCCCTGAAATCATACAGTACATGTTGCTAAGAGAATTTCCAGTGTTGAAAAGTTAATGCTCATCGCTTAATTCCTTTGACATGTTCTGCCAGTCAGCAAATCAGAACCACTCTCTTCCTGTCGCTTAATTCCCAACACTCCCCTCGTAACTGCCGTCCTGTTAGATCTAATTCCTCATGTTCAACCATTCATTAATCCCTTCAGTCCGATGACGTGTTTTCTATTTTTGACATTTCTACTGTATCCAGGTTACAGAAGACTTGAAGTTGTAAGAGTTAAATACTAAAGCCTTGGTTGACTCCCCCCCTCACTGGAAGAAATCTCTCGAAAGCTGAATATAAATTTTATGGGGGTAGAAAAGATAAAATGAAGCAATACGTCATCTGAATGACACGATGAATTTGTCCTCTCTTGTGTTGCAAGCATATCAAATTATAATTCTGCGTTCTCTGATCAATACAGGTTTGACACATGCCCAGATAACTGGTTAGACTTGAGCTGATTAACCTAACTGTGAAGGGTAAATAATAAACATTCAGAACTGAGACGGTATACCAGCAAACTATGTGGATTGAGGGTTTGAGCCTGAGTCCCGATTGTTGCAGGGAAAAACTTGATAATTTTAGGCTCAGATGTGCTGGGCAGTGTTAGATGTCCCCTGAGATTGTCTGGCTATGTTGGGAGAATGGAGAATGAGGCTGACCAGAAGAGTGTGCGTGTGTGAGGTGGTTGGGGAGAGGGTGACGCGATTTAGAGGTAGGCCAGCCTGGTGATGGAGGACAAGGCCACATGGAGGTGTTTTGTTAGTAACCAGCCCCTCAGGGATTAAAGAGTACAATAAGATATATTCTGGGTGGTATGAGAGGCTTCTCATCGCCTCTTTCATAACGATTTACTTTATTACACCAAGCATTCTCTTGAATTGGTATATTATCTTTATTATTTTACAGTAATACTGGCACAGTATGTATCAATAGTAAAACAAGATACTTAAGGCAATGAGCAGAAAATATCGATAAAGAAGAAATGTTACGAATCTTCAAATGCACATAGTTCTAATGCCACCTCCAGGGTGCATGTGGTGCTGCTAAATCCTAAACTTTCCTGTCTCGCTGCGGGGAGTGAATGACCCAGCCACAACCACAGCCAAGCCACCAAGCCACAGCTCGTATTTATGAACATCCTTAAGCTTAAATTGTGTACTGTATAAGATTGTCTGTATAATGCGCTCGTGTTAGTTCATACAGCTTCCAAACACTATACAGTATTTGTTCACTATCCTGAGCAAAAGGTTTGTAAAATTGCTTGTGTATTCGTTTGTCGTGAGTCATTTAGCTACGAAACAATCTCAATACTTACAATTTCACCTAAGCTTAAGTTGTGTGTAAGACTGCTTGTATATACGTTTGTATTAGCTCATACAACTTCCAGATTCTTCGCAGTCAAATCTGAGTGGATATTAAAGAGACTAAATACAAAAAAGGAAACATTGTGTGATTATAGTTACCTGCTAAGATTTGTTCATGGTAAAACTTAGTTAAGATCTTTTATAAATAGGGCCTGAAGCCTGCTTAATTTCAGGGTACAGAAATTACGGCGCCTGAATAATTAAGGTCTATACTTATTGGCTGGGCATTACCCTGCCGTTTTGTAATACTGGTCGTACCCATAGTCACCCCTAAATAAGCCGCGTTTTTGTCTTCCAAGTTGAGGGATCGGATTCGATGCCATCTTCGGTGAAACCAAGCTGCCCCGTTTTTTGTCGGCCAAAGTGATACGAAGCCGGCCCAAGCGTCTGTCATCGAAACCAAGACCGTCTTCGTATCTCACCCAAGCGTGGTCGGGAGCAGCCTTGGTGTAGCTTGGGGAGAGTGAGATTGGCCAGCAAGAACACATAAATGATAAATATAATGAAATTAGTATTATGTACATAAAATTAGGGTGCAGGTGGCTAATATTAACGACATATAGTGCCAATTCAGCACAAATAACGGCACATGTAAGTTGCATATTCGTCAAAAGATCTTCTTCGGCGAACCCCTCTGTTTACTTTGCGATTGGCACGTAATTTTTCGGTTCTACGTATCCTGGACTGTTTTTGCGGACAGAAACCAAGCGCCCCAAGACGCGCTTCGAATCCCAAGCTTCAGCTTGGACAACAAAAACACGCCTATAGTTTTCTCTTATTTTCTGAATTACTGCAGTGAGAGTGGCTATTCGGACATGGTTTCCTCTCTTTACTATATTTAACAGAAAGTTAACAACGATTAGATGAAGGTTGGCAGAATTATGTAAATTTCTGGATGTTATCTGTTAGACCATAGGCTACTGCACGTGAAGTTTCAACTGTCCAATTACGAGTTCTCCGTCCAAGCAAAGGTGAAAGTTGTCCATCCAGGCAGGTGCGAAAGGTGTGGGTGTCATTATTTATGGCATAGTACTGAACCATGCTTGGCTAATGAACTTTCACCTGGGGTTTGATTATAAACATCAATGACAGACAATATTAGCCAAAACTCGGACACAACACTATACTCGGTTCCACGGAGTCTGACGCACTGATTTTGTCGGCCGAGGACAGGTGGATCTGGTAACACTGCGCGACGTACTCGGGCTGTGATTGGTCGATTTCCGTTGTGTTTGAATGTTCTCCAAAGTGACTTTGTATTTCAACCAAGGCCCTCATTGATTTGTAAGATACCGGATTATACAGATACAAATTAAAGCAATAATATATTTAATGATAAATATGTGCCTTTTAAATTACTAGAGATAAACCTGAACGACAATGATAACAAAAAGTAAGTAAAGTCGCGACTGGACGCATGCGGACAACAGTCAGCGACTGATTTAAATTCATTTGATTATGATTTCGTTCACACTGCACGCGGTTTTATTATAGCAGCATAGTTCAACTATTATTTTCTCATGGAGTTTGCTTTTATCTTATTTTCCTTTCTTCCACCATTAACAAAAATTCGGTTCATTCTATAATGATTTAATCCATTACTTTCCCGGCTCTTTGTCGAGGGAACAGAGATACATGCTTGAGGATGCATTGTGACCAGGGATAGGGTGTCCGTCTGTATGTCTGTCTCTTATGACAAAAAAATGTTAGGGAAAATCAAACACCAAACTTATTCATGTAAGAAATAATTCTACTGAATCTGACTATGAATACAAACAAATGCAGATTTTTAAAGCTACTGTACTGTTACCTATGAAGGTAATGAAAATGTGTATGTACACTATATGTACTGAGAATAGAATAGCATGTATTGACCCCAGTGAGGTGTGTGTGTGTGTGTGTGTGTGTGTGTGTGTGTGTGTGTGTGTGCGTGCTTACACAAATCATAATTATTCGAAGCTAAGCTAAGCATGTCTAGGGTAAGGTTGTATATTAGCAGATGAGATAATGAAGGGCGTGGTGAAGACTGTAGACTGTAACACTGTGTAGTAGTGGTGGGAAAATCATTCAAGCCTTCACAGGACCTCGGGACCACCTCGCTATGAACGTTTGAATTCCCGCCACAGTCGCTGACTTGTCCGCATGCGTTCAGTCTCGACTTTACTTACTTTTTGTTATCATTGTCGTTCAGGTTTATCTCTAGTAATTTAAAAGGCACATATTTATCATTAAATATATTATTGCTTTAATTTGTATCTGTATAATCCGGTATCTTACAAATCAATGAGGTGCCTTGGTTGGAATACAAAGTCATTTTGGAGCACATTCAAACACAACGGAAATCCGCCAATCACCGCCCGAGTACGTCGCGCAGTGTTACCAGATCCACCTGTCCTCGGCTGGCAAAATCGGTGCGTCAGACTCCGTGAAACCGAGTATAGTTATAGCAACAAGAATCGGTTCATGGCAATGAAGCAACAGTTCCTGTAAAACTGTCCAGTGAAACAGCAGGCTGCAGTATGTTATTTGTAACAGTTGAAAGGTTTCTGAGTGGTACCTAAGTTACCGTCAATGAGAAAGAAAATAATAAAGAAAGAGAATAAGCGAATTAATTAATTATTGGAAAATTTTCATTCATTCATTCATTGCCAGACGTCATGTATCCCAAACGGGGTGGCCAACGGCTTAGAGTTAATTGTTTTACAGGGAGGGGCACTAATCCTCCACCAACCCCACTTGACACATAGGGATAATTTATTATATTTCAGTGTCCGATTATTATCCGTCCTAATTACTTTGACCAATTATACGCTATATCATCTGCCCAGTTACTTTCACAGTCAGGCAAAAGATTGCTGATAAAGAACGATACAGTATGACACTAGCTGCTAAGAAACGCTATGGCAAAGATGAAAAGCAGTACAATGTCTTCTTCTGCCACTGAGCTACGTGATGTAAGCTACAAAAGGACGAATAACTCGGTCAGTTACAAGTGAAAGAACTATATCAGCTTCTCGACGCGAATTTTCCTGTTACGCAACTCCGAAAATAAGTGGTGTTAAAATTTTTCTTCTCAGGGCCTTGATAATCCATTAATCCTCTTATATAACTTTGCTATGGTTGTAGGTTTGGCGGTGAAGACAATCATACAAGGTTAATTTAACATCTCCATACAGATTTTTCAGATGTAAGACCTGGCGATGAGTCACTCAATATTTTGTGACAGACTTGGGCCCGTTGATGATACTTCTCTATAGTTGGTTTGTTTTCATCTGACGGAACTGGGCCACTCCTTAAATAGCAGGTTGTGGCTGCATGAAACTGAATGAGTCTTAATGGTCATTAGTCGAATCAACCTTCTATTCTGACTATACTTGACCATCGACCTCGCTGAATGGGATTACGGATTTTTTTTTTTTTTTTTTTTTTTAGATCAGATTAAACGCAGAGTTGTTATCTGCTCAGTATTTCACACACGCATCACTCAATTTCTGTGTTTTAGCACACATCTGCGTGCTTCACAAACGCATCACGATATTTCACACAGGCATCACCTACTCTGTGTTTCAGCACACACTTGTGTGTTTCACAATCTAGTCACTATATTGCACATGCGCACCTCTTTCTTTTCTGTATTCCACACACTCATCACAGTAGAATTCAGGTCCGAAAAACTTGCATGGAACAGAGAGCATCATACCATTACAGGTGGGTGGAGAGGAGTGTTTTTATAATGTCTTTTAATGCATGCAGTCATTAGCATGTCTGGCTGAGATAATCGCAGAAGGAGGCTGGTAATTAAAGCTACGGGTGGGGTGAATCTATGCTTAACTAAAACCAGAACGGCAGCTGTTAGCACCACGAGCACGCCAACACTTCATACTTTCTACATGCGATAATGTGTATGTGTACAGTAGATGAGGTGCAGTGTACAGGAGGAGGGAGAAACTACGAGTAGGCTATACTCCTTCCATCTTACTTTGGCCTAAAATTAACACATTTACAACATGAGTGATGAACTGCAAGAATAGATTAATGCTAGAGTATGATGCTAATCATGTAGTGAGCTTTACATATATGGACCACCTACCCTATCCGCCACACATTGTCAGAAAAGCATTTGTTCAGTTACTCTCTTTATATCATATGCCACAAAACTATCTAGAAAAAAATCCATTCATTGTCCTTTTTTTCCACAAAAACAAGAGACCTGACTAATCCAAGAGAACGAGAAGGACTAAACGATAACCTGAGCCTCACGTGCATTGAAATCTCACAAATTAATGTGTATAATGACATGCACATACATATACAGTAAATCTTACAAAATCAGTAACTGCAGAACCTCCCTTACACACACACACACACACACACACACACACACACACACACACACACACACACACACACACAATAACTTTCCGTACACGTTGTTCGTTGAGGTGGAAGAGAATACAAATAAAGATCAACAGTGATGCTTGCGGAGGAAGGAATTATCTTGTACAATAAATAATAATAATAAGGGCACAGAAACCAAAGCTTATTCCACACACCATTATTTTAAACCATGGGCAGACAAATTAGAGATAAGTAGAGATGCAGATGCTGGTAATGGTGGTAGTAGGGGAAGGAGCTGCGGTTAGACAAGAGGACCGGGAGTATCCTGCTGTCCTGCTGTAGTGACTAAACCATGACAAAACACCTGCGATAAATCTCTTGCTGGAGGGTTTATGGCTGCCCCCGGTGACAGTGTTTGTGTGGCGGTGGTTACTCTCAAATCGGGACATGGCTCAGAGAGAGAGAGAGAGAGAGGTTATTTTGTGAAAGTAATAGGAACTGGACGGAAACTGGGGTATATGGAGTACAAAGGAAAGCAAGCAGCAGTAGACCTAACAATCCCTTCGAGGCTGCTTGTTATAGAGTCGACCTGTGACTGATAACTAAATTAATGATTTGAGGACGCAGAGCGTAACGCAAAAAAGCTCTATCACACCAACCAAACTCTCTAAAAAAATGAAAGAAAAATGTGGATGAGAAAGCAGACGAAAAATGAAAAGGGGGGTGGGACAAGTTAAAGAGCTAAAAGGAAGGAATGAGGTAAATGGGAGAGTGAGGTGCAGGAAGAAATGGGAATATTGGAAGAAGCATGAAAAAAGAGGACATTGGGTGAGGGAAAACGAAGATGGAGGTGGAGGAACTGCGGAACTGGGAAAGGGAGAAAAAATTAGGGAATCAGGAGGAAGAGGGAAAAGCGAAAGGGAGAGGTATTGGAGGAAGGGAGAGATTAGGAAGGGGAGGAGAAAAAGAGAATGAAGTAATTGGGAGAGAGAGAGAGAGAGAGAGAGAGAGAGGAAGAAGGCAGAAAAAAAGTGCATGAGGAAGAGGAAAGTACAATACATTGCTTATATTCCCTCAGTCCATCTTCCATTATTTCCTCAAATTCTTTTGTTTTTTATGTCTCTGTTATCACTTTTGTCGTCATCGCTCTATCCTGTTTAGTAGTGCTCTCTCTCTCTCTCTCTCTCTCTCTCTCTCTCTCTCTCTCTTATATCATTATTCGGAGATCTCCCTTTCCTTTACTTCTACATCTCTATCCCTCCTCTTTCTCCCCCCCATCTTCCGTCTTTCTCTCCCCAGTCTTCCTGAGCTATACCTTTCTCCCCGGAACAGACAGCCTGCTAATTAAAAGACGTAAACACCGTGATTGGGCAGATGAGTCGGATGATATAGGTTGTACGAGGAGGAATACCTGAACATTATTAGAGAGAGAGAGAGAGAGAGATGGGGCAGGTGACAGCCAGGGGAAAGTATTTTGGGTACGAGAAGACCTAGAATAATTCTGTTGTGGTTTGGTAAGAATTGTCGGCCTGGAAAATATGTGGTTTTGCAAGGAGGGATCACATTAGTCTCTGAGGAACTTGCCAAACGAACTGAGGGTCAGGGTGATAACTCTACTCTTTTCACCTCAGTTTGTCCAAGATTTTAGTCCTTTCGCAAATTGCTTCACACATCTCAGTGGCGGAATAAGACGATGCTACGGTTTACTGTATATCTCAGTCATAGCACTTATGTGTGACAAGCATTATACTTTTATATTAATCAATTGTTATAAATCAGCGCAAAGAAGGAAAGATGATAATTTTAAGCTAAGTTATGAGTGAAAACAAGTACTATTTCATAGAAGCTTCTACATCCGCTACAGTGCCTCTTTGACTCATAGCATGGACCAACAACCTTCATATACTCATATGCCCACCTTACAGGGACCGTACACTCGTCCGCTTAGAAGGTTTTCCTACTATCTCCACAGCATTTTAAGATGTTTATTATTCCTTGAAATTCTCTTGTCCGTAATCTACTCCCTATAGGTACCTAAATACTCGTAGATTGGACAAATTTCATAAAAAGAATGTTAACGTGTCATAATATGAGGAAATAGACTGGGTACTAAGAGGTACTATTCCACCCTTCACCTTTCCATTCGATTTCTGCAACGTCCATCTCAGCAGTTCCTTCAACAAAGAAGGGATGAGTCTATGGGACACCTAATGTCTGACTTGGCTCGTATCTCTGACTGGGGTAAAAATAATCTTGTTTTTAATGCATCAAAAACTTAGTTTTTGCACCTATCAACACGACACAATCTTCCACAGGAGTACCCTCTAAGGTTTAATAATATCCAGCTCAATCCTGCATCATCCTTGAACATGCTTGGGTTTTCATTCACTCGGGACTTATCTTGGAAAAATCGTATTGCATCTCTTGTATAATCTGCTTCCAAGAGATTAGGTGTGTTAAGCCGACTCCGTACCTCCTTTACCCCTGCACAGTTGTTGACTTTATTCACGAGTTTTATTCGCCCTTGGTTAGAGTACAACTCTCGTGTGTGGGGAGGCTCCCCACATACAGGTCTTCTCAATAGGGTGGAGTCAAAGGCTTTTCGTCTCATCAACTCTCCTCCTCTTACTGGCTCCCTTCAACCTCTGTCTCTTCGCCGCACTGTTGCATCTTTTATCACTTTTCTATCGCTACTTCAATGGTCACTGCTCCTCTGAACTGTCTGCTTGCATCCCTCCACCTCTCCGTCTAGCAACAAATTCTCATCCCTTTTCTGTCCAGCTCTCTAATGCAAAAATTAACCATTACTCCCAGTCCTTCATTTATGCAACAGGTCAACTCTGGAACTGTCTCCCTCTGTCTGTATTTCCTACTTCTTATGATCTCCAGTCTTTCAGACGCAGTGTGTCCAGGCATCTCGAAAAGAACGGATCTTGAATTTGGCTCTCTTTTGTATTGTTTTTGTTTTTCTTGGAAGGAACGGTTTGCGGGCTCCTGGCCTTTGGTTCTTTCTTGCATAAAATAAAAAAATACTAGGCTGCATAAAGTCTATTGTATGAAAGCATGTTCATGGTGTGTCTTATGTCACAGAACTGTGAAATTTCATAGGGAATAATTATACCCCATCTGTCTGTCTATAGCCAGACACCTCAGTCCCAGGGGAGTGGCCACAAACTTCCATCATGTCATCGTGTCCTTTGCCATAAGACTGTCTTCTTTCCAAGTCACCCTTCCCTCATTCTTAACTTCCCACCCCATCCCTCCACCTGATCCTCTCTCCCTTCTACTCACTACAGTCTCATAATCAGTCTGTCTTTCTTAATTATATCCATATGGTGTTACTTTTTTTTTTTTGTTACACGACTCTGGCTTGACTTGGACCCATTTCAGGTAAACACGGTTTCAGCAACTGGGTTTAATTCTTTCACAATTTTTCGGTTTTCATATTTTTCAGTAACTTTCTTTCTAGTTTTACCAGAAAGACCTATACTTAAGGATCTTGCCATTCTTTTGGAGACAAAAAAAAAAAAAAATGCCTGCGCTGATGCTTACTTGCAGAAACAAATTACTTAATGTTAGTTATGTTGGGAAACAAGATGGGATTTAATCTCTCTCTCTCTCTCTCTCTCTTTCTCTCTCTCTCTCTCTCTCTCTCTCTCTCTCTCTCTCTCTCTCTCTCTCTCTCTCTCTCCAAACACACACACACACACACACACACACACACACACACACACACACACACACACACACACACACACACACACACACAGGTTCTAAATGATAAATTAATTTAGCTGATGTACTGACAGCACTCACCTCAAAATGACCACTATTTTCTTCGATGAAACTACTGTCTTTTTAATATTGATACAGTATGCATCAATATCATCCTTGAAAATATAAATGTGTAAAATAAATGGCTGAGGAAGAGACCTGGTTTATATATACTAGTAAGATCAAGCCAGTCTCCCAAACTCATTACCCTCAGATTGCTTACAGACAGCCTTTACTGGATGGGTGTTTTTTCTTTCTTCACATATGACTCTGTCGCCTTCTGTGAACGCACTCTTGTATTTTACTCAGCCTAAGCTCAAACCATCTTATTCGAGTGAACATTTCAAAAGTTCAGTTGTGAACCCTTTATTCACAACAATTTTCCACTGATCAACAAAATCGTCATAAAACAGTCTCAGAAAAATAGCTTACCCAGTCAACAGAATGCGAGAGAGGTAATAGTTTTATTATTATCTGTCCCTGGCCAGGCGTTTGATCCAAGTGTTCATAAAGGATTCCCATAACAAAAACAACTTACCGTGAACTTCACTACTTGGATGTTTTTATTTTTCATTCCTGCTGCTTACAGACTATCTTCGTCGACTTCGGAGAAATTTAAAAATGAAGATTTCTATATACACAGCCTTCATTAACTCCTTCACTACGACAGGTGTATATACACAGCCTTCATTAACTCCTTCACTACGACAGGTGTATATACACAGCCTTCATTAACTCCTTCACTACGACAGGTGTATATACACAGCCTTCATTAACTCCTTCACTACGACAGGTGTATATACACAGCCTTCATTAACTCCTTCACTACGACAGGTGTATATACACAGCCTTCATTAACTCCTTCACTACGACAGGTGTATATACACAGCGTTTATTAACTCCTTCACTACGACAGGTGTATATACACAGCCTTCATTAACTCCTTCACTACGACAGGTGTATATACACAGCCTTCATTAACTCCTTCACTACGACAGGTGTGTATACACAGCCTTCATTAACTCCTTCACTACGACAGGTGTATATACACAGGCTTCATTAACTCCTTCACAACGACAGGTCTCCTTCCACTAAGATGAATGAAATCGTCTGAGGATAACAAAAATAAAGCATAAGAAGGCGATATGGTGGTGAAGGGATAATCCTCTTTATCATAACCAGCTCAGTTCTTTCCGCCATTAAAGGCCGACCTTCATCCTCAGCTTCACGACATCTACCCATTCAGTACCAGCACCACTTTTGTATTTTATCCTGACAAAGTCCACACGATTTTATTCATCTTAACATAGATCCCTCTAGGTGAAAGGGCTAATTGACCACCTCTTTCTTGAGCTTACTCTCCTCATTCTCCTGTGTCCTGGCTTCAGTACACTCTCATTGTTATTAAATTCATTATATAAGTCCCAAACACCTGCTGCACTACCCTTAGCCCCTGACCTATTGTCTGATTTTATTCCTCCAACAACCAAATTATTTTATTCAAACTAGAAAAGAATTAATGAAGGGGAGATGCCACACCTGTGGTTCGAAAAGTGTATCCTCAGATGAATACAATTGCGTGAAGCTAACAAGTACAATATATGAGAAGTACGGGGTTGTTGTGTATGGATTAGCCACATCCAAGGGGTTTGAAGGTAACAAGGATGATGTATAAAATATGTTCTAGGACTAAAGGGGTTTTAATAACACCCAAAAGAGGTACCTGTGAGAGTGTTGGGGCGCCTTTTTTAGTTTGCATAGTAGGCTTCGTGGCACCTCTTCCTAGGCGATTTGTCTGCGTATTATACTATTCTCTTGTAAGTCATTTGTATAGTTTTAATATCCATATAGTTAACATCAATAACACAGAAGAGGAATGTGCAAAATAAGTCGCTAGTGAAGGAGTGACGATACACGAAATCATCAGTTATTTAGAACGCAACCCGTAGTAAAGCCAAGTGTGATCCAGCTCAGAGGAAATAGCCAAGCACGAACGGCAGCAAAACAGCAAATGAAAAACTTGAAGCAGATGGTGGCCATCCTTTTCGTTACCCTAACACAAATGTATCGACAAGGGCTCTGGCGGCGGTAGACTTACCAGCCTGTGTGGAGAGTGTGAAGGTGGCGAAGAGGAGGAGGAGGACGAGGAGGAGGACGAGGAGGAAAACTAAACCGTGAAAATATAGTAATATCAGGAAGAAAAACAATTTGAAAAAGTGGCTACGTGAAGGAAAACCGCTAAAATACAAGTAATTTTAATCAGAAGAGTCTGAGGTGATGGTCGAGGAAATAACAGACATGAAATGATATGTGCATGCAATAGAGTTTGAGAGGGTAGGAGGGGGCAGGAAACGAGTGGAAATAGAATAAATTTAGGCCACCAAGAGTTTGAATGGGTGGAAAGAGGGAGAAGTTTGAAATGGTGAGGAGGAAGGGGAGGAAGTTTGGGAAGGCTGATGGGAGGATAGAAACCGGAGAAAATAAACATGATCAAGAAAAAATAAAAAAAATGAAAAAATGACATACAGTAGCTAAGGAACTTAAAAAAAAAAAAAAAAAAACGCCGTTCATAGGACAAATTAAATTTACTCCACTTTATTCATTTTATTATAACAGCCTAAAAATGCCATCCCTCCATATTGAATTCTGAAGTGTAACAACAATTTAACGCTAGAAAATGAGGCTAGCGAAGACATGCAGTTAAAAGCATGCAGAGCCGAAATACTATTTTATTATATCACTGAGGATGAACAACTATGAAACTCTTACACAATATTCTGAATAGGTTGTTCGGTTCTGGTGATCGCAGTACTGGGTATGAGATGCTATTGTTTACTGTCACGTTGTTTGTCGCATGGATGTGGATCGATATTAGTGAAATTGGCTGCAAAAAGACTAAGATCAAGGCCAATAAAAACTGAAAGAACAACAACTGTTGTTTTTATTGCCATGCCAGAGACGTATACAGACATTACAACTCGTCTACAATGTTATAATGCACCTGTTGCAAGGTAATGAAAAACGCTAATATGTTGGCCTTTCATAGCTTATACAAAGAAAAGACATGAAAAACTACCTAACAAAGATGGTGCATCCAGAGAGCACAACTCCCAAACACACACGCACGCGCACACACACACACACACACACACACACACACACACACACACACACACACACACACACACACACACATGGTGTGCTTTGCTTAGAAGTGTGATGAGTGAATACATGTGTAGTGTGGCAATGTGTTGTTTGGAAGTGTGGAAGTCTGGTTTGATAGTTTGTGGTATGGCAGTGTGTGGTGTGGCAGTGTGAGGTGTAGCAGTGTCTGGTGTGGCAATGTGTTGTGTGGCAGTGTATGATGTGTGTGTGTGTGTGTGTGTGTGTGTGTGTGTGTGTGTGTGTGTGTGTGTGTGTGTGTGTGTGTGTGTGTGTGTGTGTGTGTGTGTGTGTGTGTGTGTGTGTGTGATGCGGCAGTGTACGTGGTGTGGCACTGTGTGTGTGGCAGTTTGTGGTATGTGGTAGTGTAATGAGTGTGTGTGGTGGCATTGTGTGACTTGCAGTGTGTGGTGTGTGGCAGTGTGAGGCTAGCAGTGCATGATACGTTGCAGTGTGTGTGTTAAAGTGTGTGGGGATTGGTAATTTGTGGTGTGGCAATATGCGATGTGTGGCAATGTGATGATTGTAGAGTGTGATCATATGTCTTTTGCTGCACAAAGATTTTCTGAACGTTCTGTGTAGATACGACCAACGTCCTGTGAGGAATACAAGGCAAAGTTATGCAGAGGCGATAATAAAAATAGTGTATATGTTAGTATGGAGCTGGAACAGGGAAGGATCTTGGTGGAGAAACAGACTGGGCTGGTCAGAAACACCAAAAAAAGCAAATGGATGGGTCAGGAAGCGTGATGTAGGGGAGGGAAGGAAACGATTCATCTTGGACAAACACAGGATTTGAGTCAGGCTTTATTCGTTATACTGGTGGTGGCCACAGTCTACTGTGTTCTCTTCTCTCATTTACTCTCCCCTCACTAACTTCCCTTTCTTTTCTCTCACTCTTACTCTTTTCCCCCATCTCTCTCTCTCTCTCTCTCTCTCTCTCTCTCTCTCTCTCTCTCTCTCTCTCTCTCTCTCTCTCTCTCTCTCTCTCTCTCTCTCTCTCTCCCATCATCTTTTCTCACTCAGAGTTGCCAGCCAATAGTGCCCTCTCCCCACCACGCTTTTCCTTTGTGCGCATTCACTTTCTAATTTCACATTCCCTCTTTTATTCACAGATCATTATCATCCCTCACTAATACATAGTGGGTTCCAGACACAGAAACAGGATGGTAGACATGCTGAATATCTAAAAAACAGTCACTGGCCACGCATCCATTCACTCGTCATTCAACTCACTTTCACATTCTGTCTCTCCTTTTATTGCACACCGCCTCCTATCTCCTGCAGCCACTTTACACATTACAACTGACTTCGCTTGGCAAATTCCTCTGTAAATGCTTTTCTTTCTCTTTCCTCTCACCTTCGCCCCTCATCTCCTCCGACCAGCAGCAAAACATTAACCTCGTTTATTGAGACTCTCAGGCTCTCATGTTTCACTCTCAGCTGGTGTTTAATGGAACAAAATACAAGAGCTGCCCAGGTTATGAGAGAGTTAACTTCACTTGGCAAATCTCTTAACTACTGCTGCTCTCTACCCCTCTCACCTTCCCCTTCATATCCGCCATCCAAGAGCCTAACAAGAACCTCGTGTATGCTAATTCCAGACTATGAGAAAGCCTTACTTCCCTGCCTCATGCATGCACATACCCACACCCACAGGCACATCTATCTATCTATCTACTGCCAGATGCCATAATCCCGTAAGGGGTGGCCATTTGACTCGGAGTTATTTGTTTTACAGGAAGGAGCACTAACCCTCCACCAACCCACTTGTTGACACGTAGGGAGCATGTATGGTGACACATGCATACATATATATACATACATAATACACACACACACACACACACACACACACACACACACACACACACACACACACACACACACACACACACACACACACACACACACGCACGCGCGCGCGCGCGCTCCCGCAAGAGAAAGGAAAAAAAAAAATCATCCTTTGCATATCGGGGGTGCATCTCTGCCCTGCATGGTGTGAGTCAGTCAGTGAGGAGGGAGGGAGTGAGAGGGAGGGAAAGGGATAGGGGGATAGGAGGAGAGGTTAAGGGAAGGGTAGGGACAAGAGGCATGAAGAAGAAGAGGAAAATAGAGATCAGAGAGACAGAGACGAAGAGAATGAAGAAAGGATGTCGGATGAAGGAAAGAGAAGAGGGATGGGGAGGGAAAAGGGAAAGAAGTATATAAATAGATTAAAAAAAAAAAAAAATTGGAAAGCAGGTGTGTTTGTGTGTGTGTGAGAGAGAGAGAGAAAGAGAGAGAGAGAGAGAGGAGGGCCAAGGATAAAGGTGAGACACTGAAAGATTGTGTTGGAACCAAGAAAAACAAAATATAAAGTAAAGAGCAGGGAGATTTAAACAGTAACTGAGAGCTGGGCAAGAGTTGCGGATGAAGGGAGCCAAATATATTGCTGATATTCCACGGCAGTCTTTCTTCTTTAGTGACATCAGTTCTACCCAGTCCCACATTAATGACTTAATAGAAGCTGGTATTGAATTGTTCGTACCCAGGCAACAGTTCACTACAAGATTGGACTCCCCAAAATGGTTTGACAGCTATCGTGTCAGAGCAACGACCCAAAAGTCTTTAGCATATAACTCTTACTTAAAATAAAAAATAAGCGAATCGCTCAGTCAGTTTAAGATTGCAAGTCATGCAAAAGCAATAATAAATCTCGCTAAATCAAACTTTCCTCACAACCAAGCAAACAAACTATTAAACAATCCTAATGACAATAGAATATTCTGATCAACTCTCAGTTCATTCATTAATAACTTTCAGAAGTCATCACCCATTCCCCCACTGTACTCTTCAGATGGTAACACTATAAATGACCCGCGTGGTACAGCAAATATCCTTGTCAGTACATTTGCCAGAAATTCTACTCTGAGGAAGTCAGCTAGAATGTCCCTGTACTAGAACCTAACTCTCCCGAAATTACTTAACTTAGGATACGTAAAATCCATCCATGACAGTTTACCAACCAACAAATCTCCAGGTCCACATGGAATTCCTCCAACTGTTTTGGAAAAAAAAAAAAAATCCCCATAACTTGCTCCAGTTCTTGCTAAGTTGTTCAGACTATGCATACGTACTTCTGCATTACCTAATTCTTGGCTGGAAGCCCATATCCACCCAATGCCGACGAAAGGAAGTTCCTCTTACCCACATGATTACAGACCAATAGTTATCACATTTTCTCTTGGTCAAATATTTGAGACTGTATTTAATAAGCACATATTACAACATCTTGAGACCAATAACTTAATCGCTGATAATGTGGTTTTCGACGCGAAAGATCCACTCTTGATATATTCAATCTCCTGACTCGTACCATCCATCAGTCAATTGACCAACATGGAGAAACTCATGCAGTAGCCCTATTTCTAAAGATTTTGACAGTCTGGCACAGCTTCCGGCTATTCAAACGCCCTTGCTATGGCCTATCATCTTTTGTTCCTCTAATTTCTTCATATCTTAGCGACAGAAAGACAGGAGTAAAAGTAGATAATGTATGTTCCAAATTCCACTCGATTTCTGCTGGCGTGCCACAAGGATCAGTTTGGGCTCCTAGTTCATATTAATGATCTCTTATCTGTCACCCATAATCCCATCCATTTATATGCAGATGACTCAACACTTCACAGTTCATTCACACTTAAACACCCACTCATAAATCTTAACCCGCCCCATCCCGACCACTTTTCCACCACTGACTCCCCCCAATCCTGACCATTTTTGGAAAAAAAAAATTTTGGCTCAAACCTCCGCTTTTGGTGAGAAATATCAATAATTCATAGAGAAATCGCTCACCTGAGGTTTAAAATACTCGATACAGGTAGGAGTACCTCCTTACCTGACTGGGGTTTCTAACAGGCTGGCACCAAAGAAAATGAGTTCTATGGGAGGATAACTATTTCACACCACTCATAAACGGTATTTGTTTATTTACTTGGTACGAATTTATATGTAGTACGAGAGTATATTGGTTTTTGAGCAGTAATATAGGCATTATAAGCATTGTTTCGCTCACTAACTCATCACCATACCTGACCTTTTTTTGCCACACTACCTGATCATCATTTCTGACTGTTTCTTCCTCTAATGCTATGTAAAGTTTGTCCTCCACACTGTCATTGATTGGGGAATCACTCTGGCCCTGAATTTCGTACCGTGGCATGACATGGCTTTACTGGCCAGGTCACTGATAACAGGTGAATTGCTGAGACAATGGTGTGCAGGGGGGGGGAGGAGGTCATGCTGGGTAAGGCATTGTCCCTGCCTGGCATCTTGTAGAGGAAGGTGTCACGTGTATTCGTACCAAAAATCACTAGCGAAAATTGAAAATTGTGCAAATTAGGGACCTTGCAATTGATTCGCGTTCATGTACGTCGACGGGATTGGCAGTGACAAAACGTGTGGACGTTAAAGAACGTTGACGGGACGCCACGGGTTAATATTTTTAACACAACTTACTACAGCGATCTCCATAAATCAAGACTTTGATCACTGAATGGGGACAAAATATCAATGTCTCATTTAATGCTAGTAAAACCAAATATATACAATTTACTAATAGACAGATATTGCCAGATTCGTATGTTACCTTCAGTGCTACTAATATTCCCATCTCCAAAAGTATTGAAATTCTCGGTGTCTCACTTAACAATGCCCTCAGCTGGACCTCTTATGTCAGAGCACTTGCTAAAACTGCCCCAAAGAAACTTGGGTTATTGTACAGAGTCCGTAACTTCTTCACTGACGAGCAGTTACCTATAATTTAAAGCATAAGAGTCATGTGCACTCTCAGATTGAATATTGCTCACCCTTGTGGAACGGATGTGGAGAGGTTGCATTAAAACAACTAGACAAAATTCAGAACAAAGCTGTTGGAATTATTAATAACCCTGCTAATATAAATAAACTACCTCCTCTACAAGTAAGAAGGAATGTTGCCTCCCTTGCATTATTTTATGGTATTTTTATGGCATATGTTCAGACTAAGTTGCGTCCATTGTGCCACCTCTCCATGCCTTCCCTCGTGCTATACGGGCATCTGGTAGCGCTCATGACTGGGTTGTCACACAGCCATATTGCAGAACTTCTGCCTATCAGAGTTCTTTTCTTCCCCGAACTGCAATTCTCTGGAACTAGCTTCCCAGGAGTTGTTTCCCCCCAAACTTCAGCTGTTCAAATCCAACTGTTACAGATATTTTATGAATGGAGGATGCCAGTAATTTGGTGTATGGATTATTTTTGTTTATTCATTTGTTTTTCCTTCCTCTGTTCTGTTATTTTTTAAAAATCTTACTCAGCCTAAGGGAGATTTTTCGAACTGGTGGAGTAGGAGAGGGAGGAGAGACTGTCATGAAAAACATCTGGGGTGGAGGCCATCATCACGGGTATAAATACACTGTAGTAGCACTGCAGTTTTCAGACTCCTTCACTAGGCTTTGAGGGTGTCATTTTAACTATATTTTTGCCCCTTTGTGAAGACATTATTCGGCTCAGAGATATTCCGAGGTGGAAGGCTTAGAATGAGGAGACGAGAACGCCCATACAATTGTAATACTACTACCAGACTACTTCGCTTGTTCAAGAGAGACTTTCCTTAACACGATCATTATGAGATCTCACCCTTCAGCGGAACACAGTCATCCAACGATAACCTGATTAAATGCAAGACATGGTCGTACTGAAGGGAGTAATCAAGGTCAAACCACAAGTAAGCCATAATGAAACTTATATTTTTCGAGCCTGACAGCATCTTCACCCTCAGTGCAGATCACATGGAGGTTTATCGCGGTGTGCAAAACAATAGATATTCGTTAAAAAGACGACTTGTACTATAAATCTCACGGGCTATCTCCGCTAATTTGATTAAGTTCACTAGCGACTATTTTTAGTGGAGGGGCCGCATGAAGCCTTCATAAAAACTTCGCTGCCAGAGGACTTCCCTAAGCTTCATAAGATCACCTGGCAGCATCAACAATAGGATATATATTACCTCCACGGATTCAGATGTAGATTAAGTACGATGGGGAAAGGACTAAATTATCTCCCCCCCCCTCACACACACACACACACACACACACACACACACTACAATGGTTCTCTCTTCCATCCATCTATCTATCATCTGATCCCTCTCTTTGTGTGTGTGTGTGTGTGTGTGTGTGTGTGTGTGTGTGTGTGTGTGTGTGTGTGTGTGTGTGTGTGTTATCAGGAGCTTAGGCAGCCGAGGCTTGAATTCTCATTTAAGACATTTAAGGCAAGGGTAATCAACTTCATTCGCCGCAGAGAGACATTATATAAACAGTAAATCTCAACCCATCCTCAAATGTAAACCCTTATGGGTCCATCCGACTGGACTGCTTTAACCCACAAAATCATCAGTTGACCTTTTAATTATATGGTTATCACCCGGCATAGTGAATGGCCTCCTGGGTTACAGAAACTAATTTATGTTATCGCTCAGTGTAGTCACTTGAGAGCAACACTACACATCGAGCGAGTGGATTGTGGGCCCCACCTCAATGAAATGGTCTGGTGATTGCAAGAATAAGACATAGATCACATACTGAAACTGAATGTATCGCTGTCAGTCAGATGTAGGTTAACCTCTGCAAGAAAAGTACCAGGTATCTGTAATTGACACTCGTGACAAAAGTATCAGGTATCCGTAATAAAGATTCGTGACATAAAAGTACCAGGTATTCGTGAAAAAAGTCTCGACATAAAAGTATCAGGTACCCGTAATAAAGATTCGTGACACAAAAGTACCAGGTATTCGTAATTGTGACTCGTGACTCTGATCTCCTTGGTTGGATTCTCAAGACATGTGCAAACACTTGGGTGAAATATGGATCAAATATCGTATTTATAAAGATCATAAGCTTATAATACACTAATATTGTTTTTATATACCTCTGTCCTCGCACATAAAACTGCCAAACATTTCACAGACAAAATGGGGTGAATAATAAAGGACAAACCGTAATGAAAGCTAACTGTAATGGGGACTTTTTTTATCGTAAAGTTGATTACGATCTTTTTTAAGTACGACCCTCAAGAAGAATTGCCATAAAAAAAAAAAAAGAAATGAGTTCGATTGTGCCTAACCAACCTACACCACCATCCTTCCTCAGACCAAATCATTCTGGACACGCATTCATAAACCTGTTCAGTTTAAGCTGCGTCTACGATCTTTCTTTTTAGTTTTTATAATTGTAACTCATACAGCTATCAACTAATTCACAAGCAGACTAGACAGAACTTTAGAGAAAAAAAATAAAGAAAAGGGAAAGAAAAGAGAGATAAAAGAAAGGAAAACATAAAAGCTAATAATATAATTCCTCTCAGTAATCAAGAGCTAACGAGACGTGTTTACCCTAAGAACTGGCTAAGCACCTTTATGAATCCCTGCCCACTGTGGCTGATGTAGTTACGTTTCTTGATTGTAAATAACTACGGTACGGGTCCAACTGTGGATATAATGCACCCTAGCCACTTAATCACCCCGATACTCATCTTATGCAAACACCAAGGTAAATTACTCCACTTTAATGAGGACAGGGAGACATCACGTAAGTTTAGTGAGTCAGGAGCACAAGATTAGCAGCCGTATTCTAAAGTGGCAGAGGTGGTTTCGATGCTCCTTGTTCATCGCGATTTATTTTGCATATTACTGTACATATTAACATCCTCCTGTGTGTTATTTAAGTCGTTTTGCTGTTGATAAATTTTCACTAGTAGCCCACAAGAGCATACTGAGGCTTACTTTGCCGAATAATTGAGGAAGAAAAGTCATGCGAAATTTCCTAAGCAATTTATAAAACGAATCCGATTTTAATGGCGGGGAGTTGGGCAGTCAGGGCTATTATTGATGACACTTCGTGGTGGCTGGTGCTGCTAATGTGCTAGTGTGTGTGTGTGTGTGTGTGTGTGTGTGTGTAGGTTAAAGCAACGTCTGAGCGGCTCTGTGGCCTGGGATATACTGCACGTGTGATAAGGTGTCGTATATTAATGGCTATGAGCGATCTTGTCTGCCAGGGCGTCGTCGGCATAAGGAAGTCACATATTTTAAGTTAGTCCAGCTTCAGAAGCTATTCTGATCTGATATTTTGGTGTGTCTGAAGGATGGCTGAAGTGGCAAGGTGCGGGAGTACAGTCAAAGACAAAAGCTTGCCTATTATTCCACTCCGTCTACATTACACACAGGGTACGGTACCTTCCTCCCTGACTCATCATATCGAAAGGGACAGAGGAAAATTACTAAGCCTCTCATAGCTTAGGAATCTTTGCCAGCAGAGAAAACTAACATATAAAAGAGGCGAAAACTAAAGTTATGAGCCTAAGAGTACATGAGACAGGCTGGTTTGTCCCGAGATGTAAAGATCCTTAGAGTTTGGCTAAATATATTCCACGTTTCTAGGTTGCTTCCCACACAGGCAGCGCATTCAATGTGGTGCAGTAGTGTGTCCTGTCATGTATTCTCACACACCCACACCCTGACCTTTGATGACCTGTTCACACCCCTAACCACAGCCACTTGAACAGCTGCAGTGAATTAAACAACATTATTTATTAGGAATAAGACCCAAACATCCCGTCGGGACTGTGTGGTCTATATCTTATGTGAAACCATGCAACTCTTTCTTAATTTAGACACACACACACACACACACACACACACACACACACACACACACACACACACTATGTTTTTTGTGAAACCATGCAACTCTTTCTTAATTTAAACACACACACACACACACACACACACACACACACACACACACACACACACACACTTCAGATATAATCATTCAGCCTTACACACACAATGATAACCCACAAATGTGGGGCCAGAAGGACTGTGCTAGTGTAATGGACTCAGTCACGCCACACCTCGCCATTACCCTGTCCACACAAATGTCCGCGGCAACCATACACCCACTGAGATGACGGAGTGATAATGAACTCGACTCCTGTGTGACATTGTTGGTTTATTTCTTTCTATACCCGGTGCATCGGACTGAACTGCATCAAGAAAAGTGAGTGTGATATGTAAATAATACTAATTTTTTACGGCCGACAATGAAAACTCTGTAATTGCTATAGAGATCAACCTACATCCTAATACAGAATTTAATTAGAAATATATAAAGATTAGACATATATCATTATCATTTCAGGCTTTAAAACTTACCGTCAAAACTTGCGATTTGGCCACACCTTCGCGTTCTCAGTCTGTTGGTGGCTGTCTGTTCGTTATCACCGTGTTCTCAGCTTTTCTATATGGTTCCACCGAGATGCCATAAAACAACCGTCCTAGTATCATAACACCAAATCTGAATGTGTTATCCTTTGCTTATCACCAAAAGGGATTAATCCCCGAGCTAGACCTCATCAGATCATATAGCCCTGCTAGGGTTGTAGGAGAGCGCTACCCCTCCCAGCACAGCAGCCACCAGGCGGGGCGCGAACTCGCAACCTCACGATTACGAGCCCGACACCCTACCACCGAGCTACCGCGCTCCCCTTATCACCAAAAGGAGGGTGAGTTTTAGTGCCCATGTATCAGGTGACTTTGGGGGGGTGGGGGTGCACGGACGAGCCCCCTGTTGGAGTGTTGTGTATGGACTTCTGGACTAGGAAAATGTGCTCCATATCCTATATTCAGAGTCGAATGCATAAATAATTACTAATCTGGACACTTTGTACTCTCTCCCTTGCCATCCGTCGTATGCCAGGGTGGTGGAAAACTGGCCTTACTCTTCCAAGGGCAAGTGCTCCGGTCCTGCAGTGAACCAATACACAACTGACCCTAGCATAATACTGGATTGGGTGACTAATCATTTGCACCGGTAACATCCACCCAGGTAGTATGTCAATGACCCTTTCCTAACTGATCCGAGCCACAGGTTGGACTCGTTTGTGTAATCAGAGCTACAAAAGTGCATTAATTCCCTGTGTACTCGGCGCAAAGGTAATATGAAGGCGGATACTGTCAGCCCAGATGACGTGTTAGTGACCGTGAATTCACATGTACATAATTCATCATAAGTCAGGGACCGTATTTATAAGAGACCAGGACTTATTTACAAGATATTCAAGTCACCACAACCTTTACCTGTTACCACAGATAGTTTCGTTTTTCGCATTCCATCAGACTAGTATTCACCCTAGTCTGGCGGTGAAGTGTTGGTGCTCTGTGAGTGAAAACAAACGCGTATACAGGCAATCCCGTAAACAGCTGATGTTTAGGGAAGTTTATAAATATATGCGCAGTTCGTTAGCGGTGTGATTGTCGGCGTGACTGGCTGGGTCATGCTCCAGATATCGTTATAGAGACGACAGTACGACAGTGCCAGGCGTCGGAATGAAGGGTGAAAGGAAGAAAGAGTGAGAGAAGAGAGAAGAAGTGTTTGTGATAGGAGGGAGTGGAGTAAAGAAAAAAAAAAAAAAGGATAGATGGTTTTTAGATTAGGAAAGAGTGATTGAAGACAGAGGACGTGTTGGGGAGAAGAGGAAAGAACGATAGAAGGGAAGAGAGTTGTAGGTGAGAGAGAGAGAGAGAGAGAGAGAGAGAGAGAGAGAGAGAGAGAGAGAGAGAGAGATGGAAGGAAATGTTGGTGGGAAGAGGAAACAGAGATAAAAGAGAGATGATGGTGAGAGGAAGAAAGAATGGTAGAAGGGAGAGGAATTTTTGGTGAGAGGAGGAAAGAGCTATAGAAAAGAGAGAAGGTGTTGGTGAGAGGAGAAAAGAGGGAAAGAGCGATAGAAAAGAAAGGAGGTACTGGTGAGAGGAGAAAAGAGCGAATAAACGGAAAAGAATTGTTGGTAAGAGGAGAAGTGGGAGACATAAGGAGAGGAGGTGTTGGTGCGAGGAGGAAAGAGTGATGAGAAGAGAAAAGAAGTCAAGATTCTCGGTTTATTTTCGCATGTGGCATGTTAATATTCTTGTGTTAGGCGCCTGGGGTATGTAGCAGTATGAGATATCACTATGTAAGGTATGGATGTGTATAATGTGTGGTGAGGCAGTGTAAGGTAAGGCAGTGTGAGATGTGGCTGTGTAAGGTTTTGTAGTGTGACGTGAGATAGTGTGAGATGAAACAGTGTACGGTATTGGCAGGTTGTGGCTTATGTGAGTGTGAGTTGTGAAAGTATGAAGTTTGGGTTTGTACTGCAATGTGTGTGTGTGTGTGTGTGTGTGTGTGTGTGTGTGTGTGTGTGTGTGTGTGTGTGTGTGTGTGTGTGTGTGTGTGTGGGAGAGAGAGAGAGAGAGAGAGAGAGAAAGAGAGTGAGAGTGTGTGAGGAGGTGAAGTGGGCTGAATAGCTGTCGTTGATCTACATAGCTCCTATTCCAAACCCCCAGTCCAGTGCTAACACAACAGGTTCCCAGAACACCCCCAGGCAGGACGATCTTGGAGCAGGTTCTTAAAAACTCTAACAATTATACGCTCTTAAGAATTCCACTCACAAAAGGAAACAAAAAGTATGCCTGTTATTACTGAAACAAGGAGAGGGCCTACAAAAGGTACCAGAGCCAACCCACCCCTGAATCACATCATCTTTACGTTTCTGCCCGGAAACGTGCTAAGTCTGTTCTTCGCTCTACTAAAAATAATTTCATCCATACTAAATGCTCTCAACTCTCCAACTCGAATTCTTCCCGCTCCTTCTGGCACCTTGCCAAAAATCTTTCTAACAACTTTACCTCATCATCCTTCCCTCCTCTTTTCTACTCTGATGGTTCTGTAGCTATTTCTTCTACTGATAAAGCAGATCTCTTCGCACAGACTTTCTCCTCCAATTCCACCTTAGACGATTCCGGTGCTGTTCCTCCATCACTTCCCCCCTCTGACTTCCTCATGGCTGACATTAAAATTTCTTCAGTTGATGTATTTTCTGCCATCACTGGCCTCAGTACTAACAAGGCATATGGGCCTGATGGGGTCCCTCCTGTTGTTCTCAAGAACTGTGCTTCTGTGCTTACACCCTGCCTAGGCAAACTCTTTTGCCTTTGTCTGTCAACTTGTACCTTTCCTTCTTGCTGGAAGTTTGCTCTCATTCAGCCAGTCCCAAAGAAGGGTGACCACTCCCAACCCTCCAACTATCGTCCAATTGCTTTAACGTCCTGTATTTCAAAAGTTTTCGAGTCAATTCTCAATAGAAAAATTTTAAGGCATCTTTCCTATCACAACCTTCATTCCGATCGTCAGTACGGGTTCCATCAGGGACGCTCCACTGGAGATCTTCTCACCTACCTTTCAAACTCCTGGTCATCCTCCTTTCGGGACTTTGATGAAAGCTTTGCCATTGCACTTAACATCTCAAAGGCTTTCGATCGAGTCTGGTATAAATCTTTAATTTCCAAACTGCCCTCCTACGGTTTCTATCCTTCTATCTGTGCCTTCATCGCTAGCTTCCTTTCTGGTCATTCTATAGCCGCTGTTGTAGACGGCTATCGTCCTTCTCCTAGATCTGTCAACAGTGGTGTTCCTCAGGGATCTGTCCTATCACCAACTCTCTTCCTTTTATTCATCAATGATCTAAGCTGTACATCTAACCCTATCCACTCATACGCTGATGACTCCACCCTTCACCTTTCCATTCGGTTCCCGCAACGCCCATCTCAACAGTTACTTCAACAAACAAGGGATGAGGCTATGGCACACCTAATGTCTGACTTGGCTCGTATCTCTGACTGGGGTAAAAATAATATGGTTGTTTTTAATGCATCTAAGACTCAGTTCTTACACCTATCAACCTGACAAAATCTTCCACACCTATACCAACTAATGTTTAATAATATTCAGCTTAATCCTGCATCATCCTTGAACATGCTTGGGGTTTCATTTACTCGGGACTTATCTTGGAAAGATCATATTACATCTCTTGTAAAATCTGCTTCCAAGAGGTTGGGTGTGCTAAGCTGACTCTGCTCTTTCTTTACCCCTGCACAATTGTTGAATCTATACAGGGGTTTTATCCGCCCCTGTGTGGAGTACAACTCTCATGTGTGGGGAGGCTCCCCACATACAGCTCTTCTCAATAGGGTGGAGTCAAAGGCTTTTCGTCTCATTAACTCTCCTCCTCTTACTGACTCCCTTCAACCTCTGTCTCTTCGCCACACTGTTGCATCTTTATCTCTTTTCTATCGCTACTTTAATGATCACTGCTCCTCTGAACTGTCTGCTTGCATTCCTCCACCTCTACGGCGGGTGCGTAGCACCCGTCTGGCAGCAAACTCTCATCCCTTTTCTGTCCAACTCTCTAATGCAAGAGTTAACCGTTACTCCCAGTCTTTCATTTATGCAACAGGTCAGCTCTGGAACTGTCTCCCTCTGTCTGTATTTCCTGCTGCCTATGATCTCCAGTCTTTCAATCGCAGTGTGTCCAGGCATCTCAAAATGATCGGATCTTGAATTTGGCTCTCTATTGTATTTTGTTTTTCTCTTGGAGGGAACTGTTACTGCTGGCTCATGGCCTTTGATTCCTTCTTCCTCGCATAAAAAAAAAAAAAATACATAATTAAGACCTTGACAGGATAATGCGCTTGCTTTTTGTTTTTCATGTAGTTTATCACTGTTATTTAGTTATCTTTATTTCCAGACTATATTTATTCTCTCGTTTATTTTCATTTCGGAGCTAATAAGAAATCAGGTCCCTTCTTCATAGTAATAGGAGATGGGGTTGTGATGATGACTGATGACGACAGACAACAACGACGACGACCCACCACTATTTACATCCGTATCACTTTCACTCTTGCTGTTATATTTACATTCCCTCCGTTTCTGCCTCTCCATCCTGTTTGTTTACTTCATACATAGAGTTCAGTGTTTATTCATTACTGTATTTAGATGTACGGCTGTGCACAATGATATCGCTACACTTTTTAACTGAGCAAAAATGAAACTCCTACATATGAAGGGGACCTGGAAAATGATGTGTGGATGCTGAAGCTGTACTTATATCAAATGTGAGTGTGCACGTGTTAAAGTGGGGATGCACTAGGGATGCACTGCAGACGCACTACGGTCGTAGTAAGAAGGCAATGGTCTCCGTGGCAACGCCCTGGGGTCATCCTATGTTCGAGAACAAGCCCAAAACTCGCAGTGGTGATGCAGTGAGGATGCAGAAAGGTTTACTTAGGCTTGTAGTGGCATCTACCTGAACGTAGTAAGCTCTACTTAAACTCTACTTAGGGTCGCAAAGGGAGGATCTGGCGAGCCCAAGTAGATCTGTGCGACCCTAAGTAGAGTTCAAGCAGAGGTTACTGCGATCAGGTAGATGGCAGTGAGATGCCAGGGCGACCCTATAGTACGGGCCTACCGCGAGCTGACACCTCGGTGACCTCAGTGCGATGGTTTTGAGCAGGTCCAAAACAATCGCCGCGCCTAGGCGACCTGAGGCGATCATGGAGACCCTAACTGGACCTAGGTAGAGTTCAGAGCGAGGCTTAGTAGATCTGTGCGTCCTTACGGCGAGTTTCCCATTTTTTTGGTCGTAGAGGGCCCGCCGTGGCCTCGCAGCTCTGGTGTGACAGGGGTTTAACAGTGTGAAAAGTTGATTGTATTCCTAAGATGGCATCGTTGGGTTTCAAAGGTCATCGTTCACTGCCTTGTTATTTACGTAATGAAGTGAATTTATATATACGTCCCTCACTCCCCAAGTGCAGAGGAGAGGGTGAGGCAGGACCTGGGAGACCTTTCTATTTCCACCACCCTGGATCGACTCTGCCAGTGTAGCTCATGAATGCCGTAATGATTATACTGGTTGATTGTCTGTCTGTTTGTCTGTCAGTCTGGCTAGTTATCTATCTTTCTAACTATTTATCTATCCATCTATCTATCTATCAATCTATCTGTGTATCTATTTATATATCTATCCATCGATCTATCAATCCATTCATATATATCTACCAATCTATCCATCCATCTACCAATCTGTGTATCTACCTGCCTGTCTGTTTATCTGTCTGTCTATCAATTTATCCATACATTCATGTCTATCTACCTGTCTATTTCTCTGTCTCTGTGTATCTGTCTGTTTAATTATAATATTTATCCATCTTTCATCTATGTATCTTTCTGTCTAACTGTGTATCGATCCATCTTTCATATCTCTATCTCTCTGTCTGTCTCTGTGTCTATCCAACTGTCTATCTATCTATCTATCTATCTATCTTTACTTCAGATGCCTTTATTCAGCTTAAGGTGAGAAATCAGGTTGTGAGAAAGTTAATGCTGTCTGCCAGTTAACATTTTTCTTTTTTCGCCACAGTTAACAAAATGACTAAAAGTAGTAAGAATTAGCTAAAAATATAATACGTCGTTGGACTGACGAGTTTTAATAGCTATCATTTCCTTTGCCGCTCATCTCATTTCGGAGTCCTCGCTCTAACCCACGGGATTTCCCAGTAATTGTTTTCCTGTTCAGTTGCTTTCCTCCCTCCTCTACATTGATGTTTGTTTATGTAGTAAATTTATACCCACACTTAGAAAAGGGTGCTTATTACGGGATACAGTACTTTTGACCAAAATTGACCCTTTGCAGGTTGTTTTGCTGCAGCAGCAGCAGTAGTAGTAGTAGTAGTAGTAGTAGTTGTAGTAGGAGTAGTTGTTGTTATTGTTGATGTCCTAGGTTTATCTGAACGTAAACCCTATGGACTACAAGCTGAAACTGCCTTTCTCCTGCAGTCCACCATCCTTCTTTTCAGGGGATAGGGAGGAGTTGAGGGACGTTTGTATAACCAGTCAGCGGAGCCTCCCAGTGATATCAGTCCCACCACGTGAAGGCGTCCCTCTCCACCACCCTCGTACAGATAAGTAATTTTCCAATTATGGCCATAAGTATTCCATCTGAACAATTCACGGCACCTTGATAGCATGCCATACGTACATCTGTCTATTCCCGTTATTCATGGTTTGGTGGCATAAATATGTCCGGACGTCTAAACTGCCTTCATATGCTTCCCTGTGCCCCGAAAAAAGGAAGGATTGAGGTAGGAGGACAGCTTAAGCCTACAGTCCACCAGGTTCACGCTGGAGATGAATCTATGACCACAACAGCAACTTATTATCCATGGGTTCCTTTGTGGTAGGTCTCCATATTATAATTGCAAATCATACTACATAATAGATAGATAAATAAATAGATAGATAGAGAGACAGATAGAAGCAGGAAGTCAAATGATGAGAAGGTGTTGTGTTTGCGAGAAGCGAGCAGCGCTAAACGCTTACACGGAGGAAAGCTGACGACAGCGGCCAGTAAGGAGATGATTCAGTTAGCTGTCAGCAGTCCTCTCGTGAGAAAGTTCTGTTGCCATGAGGAAGATACGTGACACACACACCCTACTACACGAGATGTGAGGAAAGAGAGTTTAGAAGGAGACAAGCGACCCTAGAGAGAGGTCGAGACGGAGATTAGTTTTAGAACAGAGAGAGAGAGAGAGAGATAGCGAGACAGGGAGGTAGCTACCCAGGACTTATACTATTATACCTGTTTAATATTTCCAAGACAAATAAAAATAGTCCCATACTATTCTTTACCTCTCCCGTCACTACATGACATCTGGTGGGGAAACTACTACAAGATATAAAAGCCGCTCGACCACAAGTCTAAAATATACTTCTCTACAAGTAACTACAAAGTCTTTATGACATTTGGTAGCAGCGAACGTATACGAACCTCGTCTACGAATCAACATTAAATTCCTACAAAATATCAAGATTGACAACAACCAACAATATCAGCTCCTGCCCCTCCGTCTCCCAGATCATTACGCTGATGCAGAGGTCAAGAGATCACTCGACGCCTTGCAAGTAGCTTAACGACAAACCAGCAAATCTGCGGACATCGTCTCGAATTAAAAGCAAATTTCTACAAAAGCAACCGAGACTACAAGGTTAGCTTCAGTTCTACAAAGTCTACAGCCATCTACAATCAACTACAGCCATCTACAATCAACTACAATTAACAACTCTACGTCGTCTGTATAATCTTCTACACGCACCTACAAGTAGCGGCAGTCTTCATCCTACAACGAATAAATCACTAGAGAAAAGGACAGAGAAAACTTCCACATAGAATAAAGGGAACAAACAAACGAAGAGTGAGACACGATTTACAACTCATCTTACTCACTCGTCTTCACTCAAGTTACTCATCGCTACTCATTCACTCACCACAGCTACCAG
The DNA here is from genome assembly GCF_032717465.1 of Coenobita brevimanus. Taxonomy (NCBI): domain Eukaryota; kingdom Metazoa; phylum Arthropoda; class Malacostraca; order Decapoda; family Coenobitidae; genus Coenobita; species Coenobita brevimanus. The sequence continues at coordinate 6,644,798 of NC_136966.1, forward strand.
TGTGGGAAGTTGAGGTCATCATGCGTGCTTGCTGAACAGACGCCACGTCAGTCAACACACCACCTGCACCACCACTCACACCATTTCCCACCACGGTAAAAATTAGTAAGTTACATAGTTACTTCATTTATACAATACACAGTGATAGACAATAAGCTTCTGCACAAACATATAAAACGTGCTGTATAGTTACAGTTTAAATACACATACTTACTTCAGTTATCTCCATAACTCAAACACTAAATAATCACCAACAATAAATATTCTACACTGTATATATTCATTCATTTATTATAACATTTATTTACTACCAACGAGTGTTACCATTCATACCTACATAAAATACGTGTTTCATACATACAACTATACATTATTATATCTACAAGCGATAAAGAAAATATACCATCACAGTTACTCAGTGAGCAATTAAAAGAACTGTATTAAACATTTATTAATTAAAGCTACCTAGTGGAAACATACAAATTAGGTTACAAGGTAAACTAGAAAAAAAAAAAAAAAAAAAAAAAAATAGCCAACACAAATGCCGTTAGCAAGAGTGAACATCTTCAACACAATCGTGAAGACAATGATTTCCACACAGTGCTGACACACATATTACTCACGAGAGGTACAGGTGAACAAGTCAGTGTGTATAGTTAATACTGTATATATGTATATATATTTTTTTTATATAAAATAACAAAATATGGGACTATATAATATCATTTTCAGTAATATCTGTGCAATATAAACTAAACTTTAAACAAGTATCTCAAGGAAATTAGCCAGTAATTATGTAACCATGAACAACATGGAAAAAAGTGTACACAAGCAAAGAAAAACAAATACCACATAAACTACAAACGAAAAAGCAAATTGTGTCTCCACAAACAAGTGGCATGACACATCATCACTATCATCGACCGCAGCATATGTTAGGACTGCAGTTATTACGATTATGTTACTCCATATTATAATTATGTAACAGTTGCATTAACAAGATGTAACTTTTATGTAACTTTATCTACAATTTTGTAACTACAAACGATATGTAACAATTATGTAACGACAAACGATTGCATTATGTTACACTAACTACAATTATGTACCTACAAACGATATGTAACAATTATGTAACGACAAACGATTGCATTATGTTACACTTTGCCAATTATGTAACAGTTGCATTAACAAGATGTAACTTTTATGTAACTTTAACTACAATTATGTACCTACAAACGATATGTAACAATTATGTAACGACAAAACAGTTGCATTAACAAGATGTAACTTTTATGTACCTTTAACTACAATTATAAGGCCAAGACACATATGTAATAGTTGCATTAACAAAATGTAACTACAATTATAAGGCCAACACAATTATGTAGTACCACAATGTTAGTACAATATTATAAGTCATACAATTATAGCACAATTCTGTATTACCAGTATCATCATACAAGTTAGGTGAAATATTAGACATTACTAAAGTGATAACTCAAATATGTAATGTATAACCTAGCAGTATTACCATTGCACAATTATATGTGTACGTCTGTTGTACATGCACGTCTTACAAAGTGTTATACAACAATCATTGCATTTATTCCAATATGTATTCAACTTATTTAAAATGTAATATTACTGAATAATCACTATTTACTATGAATAATATATGTATACAATATTCATACAATTATGTTACTTTACAATATTATGTATTTCACTTAATTAGCTTATAAGTTCATTATAATGTGTATGTAGTATGTATTAATATATTATAACTATTAAATGTCGATGGTACGCCATTTTTGCGCGGCAGAGCAATGTGGTAGGTCTCCATATTATAATTGCAAATCATACTACATAATAGATAGATAAATAAATAGATAGATAGAGAGACAGATAGAAGCAGGAAGTCAAATGATGAGAAGGTGTTGTGTTTGCGAGAAGCGAGCAGCGCTAAACGCTTACACGGAGGAAAGCTGACGACAGCGGCCAGTAAGGAGATGATTCAGTTAGCTGTCAGCAGTCCTCTCGTGAGAAAGTTCTGTTGCCATGAGGAAGATACGTGACACACACACCCTACTACACGAGATGTGAGGAAAGAGAGTTTAGAAGGAGACAAGCGACCCTATAGAGAGGTCGAGACGGAGATTTAGCTTTAGAACAGAGAGAGAGAGAGATAGCGAGACAGGGAGGTAGCTACCCAGGACTTATACTATTATACCTGTTTAATATTTCCAAGACAAATAAAAATAGTCCCATACTATTCTTTACCTCTCCCGTCACTACATGACATCTGGTGGGGAAACTACTACAAGATATAAAAGCCGCTCGACCACAAGTCTAAAATATACTTCTCTACAAGTAACTACAAAGTCTTTATGACACCTTGATTATTCCTTCCACCACAGTGACGTTTATTATAATTATAATTATTATTATTATTATTATTGTTATTATTATTATTATTTGCTATACTATAAATAACTGTTTTTTCATTCCCCTAAGCTGATGAGAATAAGTCCTCAGTAATGTCAACACCTTTCACACCACTTTTACTATCTCACCTGAGGCCATTGCATGTACCCGCTCCAGCCCCTCAGGATTTGGCAACAGTTAATGGCTGGTTGGCTTGTAAGATTGGTGGTAATTGACGCCCTGACGCCCTGTAGTGATGCTGGGAGGTCACGGGTCACGGCTGCCTAAATGAACTCACTTCACCTCACTTTACCTCACCTCACCTCAGCCTCACTTTAGTTTATCTCACCTTATCTCGTTCCATCCCACCTTACCTCAGTTCATGTGTCTGTGGCCGGGATAAATGGCCCAGATATGTAGGTTAACTATTACATACCACATTGGATGAATACAGGTAAGTTTTATATGACTCGATTTTATAACAGGAGAATTCGGACTTACACACCCTTGCAGTTTTAGCCAATAATAAGTATGAGTTGCATTTTCCATGTTTATTAATCAGCTAAAACCATTACTAATAGTGAACTACTTTTCTCTTTATTGCCACTTGTTGATAAGCCACTGTCTATAATGTCTTCGTTACCGTACTTTTTTTTTTTTTTTTTACTTGCTGTTTCATGATCATTTTCTACTGCAGGCTTTTTCAAGGGTCAAAAAATCTTAGGTATGAAATAGATTTGTGTTCTTTATTTGAGATGATGATGATGATCATCATCATCATCATCATCATCATCATCATCATCATCATCATCCCAGCCTTACTTCCCACTAATACATGGATTGAGGAGGGTCCGGAGATAGTAACAGGACAGTAAAAAAATAAGAGAACTACCAACACAGTGATAAATCAGATGGGCCACACCAGGGCCACACATTTTTAGATTATCGTAGTCATTCAAACCTTCGAAATCTCTCTCTCTCTCTCTCTCTCTCTCTCTCTCTCTCTCTCTCTCTCTCTCTCTCTCTCTCTCTCACACACACACACACACACACACACACACACACACACACACACACACACACACACACACACACACACGCAACTCTGTGCCAGTGTCACCAAAAGCCAATTTCAAGAATGAACGCGTAACATCTTCAGTCTTGGAGTTCCGTCCCGAACCAAATAACATACGGTATAAAAACCATCTTGTTTTCATGAACTGCATTAGGCTACCTGTTTACATCGATGCTTCCTATTCTGTTTTATATATGATACGTGAATGTGTGACAAGGCGTAATGTGGATTTTGAAAAAGCTAAATACTCGAATCTGACGAATGCTGGAAATGGACGAAGAATACACGGAGCTGCACACCACAAGGATATTTTTTTTTCTTTTCATTTTTCTTTTTTATTTTAAAAGAAGCAGAAGCATCTAGGTATGGCTTTGTCCACTTGTCTTCCACTTACATTTTTTGACTTCCGTAGAGTTTAGTGACGCCATACAACACCAGGGGCATTAAATGAAGGACCATGAAGTTCCTGCATCCAGTGCTGTTGCATCTCATTATCCTGCAACTGACAACACTGTCTCTCATCCACAGGCATCATGAAACGTGTGTGTGTGTGTGTGTGTGTGTGTGTGTGTGTGTGTGTGTGTGTGTGTGTGTGTGTGTGTGTGTGTGTGTGTGTGTGTGTGTACAACTTTACGCTTATCACTCCATATAAAGGCCCATTTAGCCAGAAGCAAGGGTGGACCAGGGATGCGGCAAGAAACATACGTGCCACAAAGCCACCAGATGTTCGTGTTCATTCCTCCCTCTCCTCTCCTCTCCTCTCTTCCTCTTTTTCGCTCTCTCTTTTATCTCTTTTCTCCCCATTTTCCTCCAGTCTTCCATCCTCTGGCTCTTGCGTTCCCGGTGTGGGGTTAGAGGTAGGAAACTGGTATACTTTTACTGTAATTCACTCCCACCTCCTCCATCTCTCTATTACCCCACCTCTCATGCCCGTTACACTCGCCTTCTGTCTTCTTCACATTCCTTTTTTTTTCTTCCTCTTCTCTCTCTTTTTCTAATCTCCTTTCTTCCCTGGCCTCTGTCCTCTCTTCTGCAGCTCATCCTAGGGGAGGAGGAGAGCTGTATGGTAACTCATCCCTACCCAACAAACCTTCTCTTTTTCTTCTTTCTTCTCCTTTCTTCCTTTTTTTCTCTCTTTCTTATATGTCTTCTTCCCTCTCCTCTGTCTTCTCTTTTGCATTTTTCTGTGGGGGTGGGGCAGAGGGAAAGTGAAACAAAGTACACTATCTCACCCATCCATTCCTCACCCCCTCCTCGTTTCGTCATCTCCTTTCTTACTCCTCTCGTCTTTGTTTATATCAGCTTCACCATCCATTTTTCTATCCTTTCTTTCTTCCTCTCTCTCCTTCCTGCTCTTTTCTTACCTACCATCCTTCTCTCCTTTCTTCTGTGTCTCTCCCTTTTCCCCATCTCCTCTCTGTAACTCTGCTCTACTCTCGCCCTTCCCCTCCCTCACTTTTCATACCCACCCTCTCTCTTTCCCCAGCTCCGCTACTCTTTCTCCCTGAATATCTTCCCTCTCTTTCCTTCCCTCTTCTTTTACCCCCTGTGATCTCCTCCCTTCCCTTACCCCTAACCTTTCCCTCTCTCTCCCCACCTCCCGCTCTCACCCCTTCTCTTCCTTCCCCTTACCTACTCTCTCACCCCCTCCTAACAATTATGCAGAAACCTCCTGTTCGGCTGATTTATTACCGCTGAGAAAATATTTTGCTGCTGTGATTTATTCCCCCGCCTACCAACACAGCACATTATGGGGGCGGGGAGGGGAAGCGTGAAGAAGCGAGAGAGAAAGAAGAAAATATAGGTGTTATCAGTTGCCTTTCTTCCACGCTATCCTTGTCTTTAACGCACAAATGAGTTTCCTTAGTTATAAATAAATCTATAACAAGCAATCTCAAAAAGACCAGTAAGTTTGTTGTTTGTTCCCCCTTGTGTTTCTTTGTATCATCATCAACAGCATCAGCCGCACCAGCAGCAGCGATATCAAGAGCAAGAGCACCATGAGCAGCAGCAGAAGCAACAGCAATATCTTCATCACCGCCATCTTCACATTCATTATCGTCATCCTTTTCATCTTCTCAGTAATATAAAACCAGGTGAGTATAGGGAGAGAAGACAAAGAAATTATGGTCAGGACTGTAAAATATCTTAATACATAATAACCACCAACATACATAATATAATCTAGAGGTTAGGTCAATGTCAAACCTAGGGGCCAAAGGAAGTGACGTTAGCACCTCTCCAGAATGAACACACCAGCACAATAGCCCACAAACAGCGCCTCGTGACCATACACACACATTCACACACACAGGCTTCTAGAACATTTCAGCAACAGTATAGCCCACATGACACGACCCCTGCTGATCGAGAATGTAGGAATCAGAGATCAGAAGGGGACTGGCGATCGTAGCGATAGATTGTACAGAGAGAGCGAGAGAGAAGGAGACTAGCAACAGGGTCGGGATGGTGGCAGAGAGAGACAGAGCAAGACAGGGAGGTAGCTAGCAGGACTCTATACTTCACTCGTGTGTGAGAGACTTGTTAATATTTCCAAGACTAATAAAAATAGTCCCATACTAAAATTTACCACTCCTGTCATTGCATGACAAAAGGGAACGAAGATTATCTACTTACAAAACTACTCACGTATAAAAACCGCTCGTCCACGATCTAATATATGTATAACTGATCTACAAAACACACTACAAGAAGCTACGAAGTTTCTGTAAGATATGGTGGCAGCGAACGTACAAACTTATCTACGAATCTACGGTGAATTTCTACAAAAGCAGGCGAAACTGTAACCAAGATCAGCTCCAGTTCTACAGCTGATTCTACATTACTACAATTCTACGATCAAATAACCACAAGCGAGTATACAATAAGAAGAACGAGTCTACGAGTTTAGGAGTCTAGGAGTCTACGAGCATACAGTAGAAACGACGAGTTACGATTGAGGATCAACAAGCCCTACAATTAACTACAAATAACAAGTTTACAAGACAACTCTACAATCTTCTTCACGCAACTTCAAGCAGCAGCAAGAAGAATAAAAAACAAAACAAAACAAGTAAAAGAAAAGCAAGAACAAAGCAACAAGCACTAGATCCCCAACTTTCTCTCTCCTACCGCTCCCCTACTTCTACTGCTGACGCAGGTCAAGACGACGCGGCAAAACACCAGATCCACATTTATAACGCATGTTACTCACCTTTCCTCACTCAGGTTACTCATCGCTACTCATTTACTCACCACAGCTACCAGAGTGTGAGAAGTCGACGTTGCTAGCGTTTTGCTGAGAAGTTAAGGACACCCCACAACAAGTCAATCTACTCACCACCTGCACCATCACTAACACCATTCCCACCACGGTAAATATTAGTGAGTTACATAGTTACTTCATTTATACAATACACAATGATAGACACAGTGGCAGACGACACCTTTTGCACAAACATATAAAACTTGCTGTATAGTTACAACCTAAATACATATACCTGCTTCAGTTATCTGCATAATTCAATCACTAAATACTTGCACCACCAATAAATATTCTACACTGTATATATTCATTCATTTATTACAGCATTTATTTACTACCAACGAGTATTACCATTTATACCCACATAAAATACGTGCTTCATATATACAGCTATACATTGTTACATCTACAAAGTAGATTAAAAGAACTATATTAAACATTTATTAATTCAAGCTACCTAGTGGAAAAAGACAATTAAGTTACAAAAAAAAAATGGCCAACACAAATGACGTTAGCAAGAATGAACATCTTCAACACAATCGTGAAGACAAAGATTTCCACACAGTGCTGACACATGTATATTGCCCACGATAGGTACAAGTGAACAACAATTCAGTGCATCTAGTTAATATTGTATATACTGTATATATATTTTTTATATAAAATAACAAAATATGGGGCCATATAATATCATTTTCAGTATTATCTGTGCAATATAAACTAGACTTTAAAAAAGGGTCCCAAGGGAATTAACCAGCAATTATGCAACCTTGGACAACACCGAAAAAGTGTAGACAAACGAAGAAAAACAAATTACAGAAAATCAGTACATACAAAAAAAATACAGTAAGATCGCATAACAAACAAATGAAAATAGGTGTAAGTGTTACTACAAATGCCAAAATACCACATAAACTCCTTCTATAAGTGAAACAAAAAGCAAATTATTGTTCTCCACGAGTTGTTTTTTTTTTCTTTTATGCGAGGAAGAAGGAACCAAAGGCCATGAGCCCGCAATAACAGTTCCCTCCAAGAGAAAAACAAAATACAAGAGAGAGCCAAATTCAAGATCCATTCATTTCGAGATGCCTGGACACACTGCTTTTGAAAGACTGGAGATCATAGGAAGCAGGAAATACACACAGAGGGAGACAGTTCCAGAGCTGACCCGTTGCATAAATGAAGGACTGGGAGTAACGGTTAACTCTTGCATTAGAGAGTTGGACAGAAAAGGGATGAGAGTTTGCTGCCAGACGGGTGCTACTTGCCCGTCGTAGAGGTGGAGGAATGCATGCAGACAGTTCAGAGGAGCAGTGACCATTAAAGTAGCGATAGAAAAGAGATAAAGATGAAACAGTGCGGCGAAGAGACAGAGGTTGAAGGGAGTCAGTAAGAGGAGGAGAGTTAATGAGACGAAAAGCCTTTGACTCCACCCTATTAAGAAGAGCTGTATGTGGGGAGCCTCCCCACACATGAGAGTTGTACTCCACACAGGGGCGGATAAAACCCCTGTATAGATTCAACAATTGTGCAGGGGTAAAGAAAGAACGGAGTCGGCTTAGCACACCTAATCTCTTGGAAGCAGATTTTACAAGAGTTGTAATATGATCTTTCCAAGATAAGTCCCAAGTAAATGAAACCCCAAGCATGTTCAAGGATGATGCAGGATTAAGCTGAATATCATTAAACATTAGTGGGTATACCTGTGGAAGATTTTGACGGGTTGATAGATGTAAGAACTGAGTCTTAGATGCATTAAAAACAACAAGATCATTTTTACCCCAGTCAGAGATACGAGCCAAGTCAGACATTAGGTGTGCCATAGCCTTATCCCTTGTTTGTTGAAGTAACTGCTGAGATGGGCGTTGCGGGAACCGAATGGAAAGGTGAAGGGTGGAGTCATCAGCGTATGAGTGGATAGGGTTAGATGTACAGCTTAGAAGGTCATTGATGAATAAAAGGAAGAGAGTTGGTGATAGGACAGAGCCCTGAGGAACACCACTGTTGATTGATCTAGGAGAAGAACGATGGCCGTCTACAGCAGCGGCTATAGAACGACCAGAAAGGAAGCTAGCGATGAAGGCACAGATAGAAGGATAGAAACCGTAAGAGGGCAATTTGGAAATTAAAGATTTATACCAGACTCGATCGAAAACCTTTGAGATGTCAAGTGCAATGGCAAAGCTTTCGCCAAAGTCCCGAAAGAAGGATGACCAGGAGTCTGAAAGATAGGTGAGAAGATCGCCAGTGGAGCGTCCCTGACGGAACCCATACTGACGATCAGAAAGAAGGTTGTGATAGGAAAGATGCCTTAAACTTTTTCTATTAAGAATTGACTCGAAAACTTTTGAAATACAGGACGTTAAAGCAATTGGACGATAGTTGGAGGGTTGGGAGTGGTCACCCTTCTTTGGGACTGGCTGAATGAGAGTAAACTTCCAGCAAGAAGGAAAGGTACAAGTTGACAAAGTCGAATGAGTTTGCCTAGGCAGGGTGTAAGCACAGAAGCACAGTTCTTGAGAACAACAGGAGGGACTCCATCAGGCCCATATGCCTTGTTAGTATTAAGGCCAGTGATGGCAGAAAATACATCAATCGAAGAAATTTTAATGTCAGCCATGAATAAGTCAGAGGTGGGAAGTGATGGAGGAACAGCACTGGAATCGTCTAAGGTGGAATTGGAGGAGAAAGTCTGTGTGAAGAGATCTGCTTGATCAGTAGAAGAAATAGCTACAGAACCATCAGAGTAGAAAAGAGGAGAGAAGGATGATGAGGTAAAGTTGTTAGAAAGGTTTTTGGCAAGGTGCCAGAAGGAGCGGGAAGAATTCGTGTTGGAGAGTTGAGAGCATTTAGTATGGATGAAATTATTTTTAGCAGAGCGAAGAACAGACTTAGCATGATTCCGGGCAGAAATGTAAAGATGATGTGATTCTAGGGTGGGTTGGCTCCGGTACCTTTTGTAGGCCGTCTCCTTGTTGCGGACAGCGTTAGAACAAGCGTGATTAAACCAAGGCTTTCTGTTTGTGGGCTACTGTGCTGGTTTGTTCATTCTGGAGAGGTGCTAACGTCACTTCCTTTGGCCCCTAGGTTTGACATTGACCTTGCTGGTTATTATGTATTAAGATATTTTACAGTCCTGACATGCCCGGTCATGCCAACTGGCGGTCCTCCAACAGCAATCATTATTGACATATGCTAATCTATTAATACATAATATTGATTATAATATTGTATAGATATAATATTCATGTTAATATTGCAATGATCCAGTAATACTACATTTTAAACAAGTTGTATACATAATTGAACAAATGTAATATAGTTCAATTGGTTATTGTATGACTTATTGTAAGATGTGTATGTATAACAGACATACGCATATAACTGTGCAGTGGTAATATTGCAAGGTTATTATATTACATATGGAGTTATCCCTTTAGTAATGTCTAATATTTCACCTAACTTGTGTGATGATTCTGGTAATACAGAATTGTAGCAACATTGTATGAATTGTTACACAATAATTGTAGTGTACATAATTGTACTGTAATTATTACATATCGTTTGTAGTCTAAAATTCACATGGGAGGCATGCTGGGAAATGAGTGTATCTTGATACCAGCTGTATGTGATGATCCTTATTTTTAGACACAGACTCTCCGGTGAACTTAATAACACAAGAAGAATTAAATAGATTTTTTGGAAATAAGAAGAAAGTAACTTTTCAGGCAGAATCTGATTTAGACTTATATACAGTAGATGGCAAACAAATCACAGTAAAACGTATAATGCGGTTAAACATCAGTTTCACAGAGACTACAAGATCAGTCTCTGCATTTTTTTATATCGTTGAAAACTTAGCAATTAAAGCTCATATGTTACTGGGCTTAAGATGCATGAGAACAGAGAAAATAACTTTACTCCCACAAATGAATGGAATAGACTTTGATAATGAATTCATAGAGGAAATACCATCAGAGTCCTCACCGTTTAGTAAAAGAGAACCAAAAAGAATTGGTAATATTAAAAGCTTAAACAAACATACACAAACAGATGTGTGTATAGATCCACTCACACCCCTCCCCCCCAGCCTCCAGGACTAGAAACCCAGGTAACGGTCCTGATTTATCAGTTTTTCCCGCCCATCTCACCAATGATTTAGTTATACCACCAAACTCCTATATGAACGTTACCATAAAGAGCAAGTTACGGAATAGTACTGTTCTTGTCTTAGAAGAATTATGTAAAGTAAAGGGATTGTCAGTAGAAAACGCATTATGTCAGATGAACGACGAAGGGCAAACTCAGATATTTCTAATTAATCACATGAATGGGGAAGTATAGTTGAAAAAGGGGTCTTGTATAGTTAATATTGAAAAATGTCCCGCCCCTATAATGGAAATAGTTGTAGCTGGAGTTACAAGTGAGATAAAATCTACGGATAGAGAAAGCATAAAAGAGAATTTAGTTCTCTCCGGTGAATTTGATGAAGAAAATGATTTGTTAACCCTGTTGGAAACACACAGGGACACCGTAGCATTACCCGGAGAGCAATTAGGGTGTAGGCTACTAACCTGATTAATCACAAGATTAACGTGCACCCAGATACACCACCAATTTTCGTACCGGCCTACCGAATCCCACAATCTCAGCGTACACTCGCAAATCGGTATGTCGATGAAATGGTTAACCTTGGAATTATTGAGCCATCAGTCTCCCCGTGGAATGCCCCATTCATACAGCAATCAAACACATCCAAATCAAACCTAAATGAATGTTAAACATAAAAGTCAGACCAAACAGTTATATTTTCGGAAACTATTTACTGCTCTGGTGACTATGGAGACTTACTTATCGCATAAATTGACGACGAAGCTTTATAAATACCGACGCTAATATTCGAGAATTTTTAGGTTCATCATTACTCACACTCCTTTACTGATTAGAATGCTTTATAAATATAGGGCCTGATACTTGAGGCCCTTTATTGGTTGGAATTCTTATTTTGGTTAAGATCCTTTGTAAATACATACCTCATAATCGAGGCGCATTATTTGTTTGGATTCTCTCTGGTTGGGATCATTTACCGGTTAGGATCCTCTGTTGGTTTAGAGCCCGTATTTGTTGAGATTTATTATAGGATTCTTAATTGTTTAAGAATCCCTTATTATTTAAGATTCTTTATAGATACGGGCCCTTGTATATCAAGCTCTTTATCTCTTCTGTCCAGCTAATACTATGAATTTTCTTATCGCTGGCTGTTATCCTGATGGGTAGATGATCCTGTCTCCTCGAGGGGATTTATGCAAATTTTCCTCCTGTTATTTTATACCACAGCAAATACACGTCAGAGCCCCTTGTTTATTCCCACCTTAATGTTAATCTTGGGTGAAGGTTATGAAGATATGATTGAAAAAACGTGTTGTAAATGAGACTTAGATGTATTAGCCCTAATTTGGTTATAGTCTCAAACACATACTTAACACCATATTATGCAAATTGATACAAAAAGACGTCGTATTTCTTACTAAATTATCTATTATCTAGAATACATGATAGTATTACTGAAATAATGTGCTATAAATAGATCCTTGGTTATCAGGCCCAATTTACATACAGACTCAAGCTTATATTTTATATAATCGGTAAACAGACACAAAAAGTCCTTGCGCCTTCTCGAAGAGTGATGTTAATAATAGCTTGAGAACATTGTTGAAGGAACGTTGCATCAACATGAAAGAAGTTTTCATACTCAATTTGGTTAAAGTTTCAAGAAGAAATTTTGTATCACATGAAAACAGGTACAAAAACCCTAAATATTTCTTCAGCAAATGCTGTGTTAGTAGACACATGAGAAAATTATTGAAAGAACGTATTATAAACATGACTTTTCTTCATGAGGCAGCATTGGCCTACTGTTTCAAATGCATATTTTTATTACAAGTAGACACAAAATGCTCTTCACTGTTCCTCCCTAAAAATTATGTTAGCTAAAGAATAAATGAGAATTTTAGAAACATCGTGCAATAAATAAGACTATAAAAGCTTCGATTTGCTTTCAGTTCCGAGCTTTCATTTTACATCATACAAAAATAGACGCAAAAGCCTGTCAGTGTCGTCCATAAAAGTTTTTATATTTAAAATAGATGACACAGTTATTAAAAGAACGTGTTTTATATAGAAATCAGTCTCTAAATGCTTATAGTTTCAGATGCAATGTTTGTATGATCGGCAAACAGCTACAAACCCCATTGCCTTTCATACTTCGTTTAAGTATATGAGAAAACGACTGAAAAAAAAGTGCACTAAATTGAACTTAGATGTTCAAACACCATTTGCTCAAAACCCTTTTAATTCGATGGCATGTTTTATATTTTGTCCTTGCTCTCTCCAGACGATTTTCTTCACGTTAGGACTGACTTCTCGAACTGTAGGGGTTATACTCTCATTATTTTCATTCTCTATGTTTAGCAGTTCCTTAAAGCGTTTACCCCATCTGCTCCCTTCTTCTCCCTTCTCCATTATCGATCTATCATTTTTATATTTCACTCCCCTGTGAACTTCTTATCACTCAATCTAACTCGCTTTACCTCTTTCCACACTTCCTCCATTTTACACTCAGATTCCTTCCATATTTCTCATCCACCCTCTTCTTACTCTCTCTTACTAATCTTTCCACCTCCTTCCTCTCTGCATATTATAACTCTCTCTTCCGTCTCAACTTCCTCCATGCTCTGCTTCCCATCCACTCACTGCACAGTATGTTTTCTTCTTTTGCGCCACAGCTTGTCTCACCTTTTCATTCCACCACACGGTTCTTTGCACTCCCTTTTGTCTTCTCTTCACCCCACACAGCACCTCATATGCTGCACAGATTTCTTTCGTGAATATCTTGCATACACTTTCCACCTCCCCATCTGTTGCAAATCATATTTACCCAATCGCTCCTCCACTTCTCTCTTACATTCTTCTTTTTTTCCATCCTCTTGCAACGTATCTATCCTCCTTGTGTAGACTACTTCCTCCTGTCCTTCCCTCCTTCTATTCCTCCATTAACCCATTGGTGCCCAGCGTCAAAACTTAATAAAGAAGGGAACCCCAGGGTAGGGACCTATGAGCTTCGCGACTATGAGCCGGTAGGTGGAGGGCGGTACGCTTAGCACCCGTCCAGCAAAATCCCTCTCAGAGGAACTCTGGCCAATATTGGGTTAAACTTGAACGTTGACTTTCACCACCACAAAGTGGTGGTTAGAAAGTCAACTACCCCAACCTGTGTATGCTCTTGCATCGATTTCATGCTTTCTCATTCTGTCATCCAGACACAAATAACCAGTCATTGCCTTCCACTCATTCAGTTCACTATCCATTCACCTCATCACTCGCCACATATACCTGTGGATCATTTTGTGTCTAAAGAGGGTATTGGTTATAACCTATCCCCTCCCCGCACAAATGTCCACCAGGGCACTAGCACTCTCATCCACTTCTCAGTTAAGTTTGAAAACGAGCCGCCCAGCCCTACCGGCTTCCACCCGGCCGGCCCGACCCGACAGTCACAACTCACAATAAGCAGAAGCTAATGACTTTATTTCTATGTGGAGCAGGTTGAAATTCTTTCTGCATGTGATACATTCATTCAATTTTTTTTTTTTTCTCTCAACTAAAAGCTCATCCATATGGGCGTAGGAACCCCGTGAAATCTCGAGTTTGCAAGTGAGTGTTCGGCTCTAATCGGTGAACACCTCAATCACAAAATCAAATTTTAAAAGATTTTCCATCGTAACACTGTGTTTTTGGCATCAACTGTAGCAGTTAAATATCAGAGGTTCTGCCAATAATTTTCCATTAATGTTTTTGCTGTTTTGATGGTGAAATCACCAAGGGAAAACATCCCAATTCTAGTTTTGGTCATCGCATCAATAACCAAGTCTATCATTTCACTTTCGCCTACGTGGCAGGTTGGCAGCAGAGATTGTAGAATTTAGCTCTGAGTGTATAATGAATGCTATGGAGCCTCGCTTTACACCAGCACTCTCATACCATTAGAACCTATGCTGCTTAAACAAACCTTGAGCCATGTTAAAAAATTAAGGTTTTCTTTGCTTCGCAGTAATGTGCTCACAATACTCATTAAGCGAATCTAATTTTAATCAACAGCCGATAATCATCCACAAATCATTCTGGGGAAACGCCCTGTTTCTTGCTTTCATCCTACGACTGATATATTAGAGAGAAATTGTGATAAAATGGCTCTCCCTCGCTCGTCACGTGCTCACAAAGTGCACTTTCCTGGTTATCAGCCTGATTAAGGTTATACCCACCTATGTCAGGTGTCAAGCGAACATTTCCACGAAACCTGTATGAAAAATTACATAGAACTTACTTCACTGGAAGATGATGGTAAATGGATGGATTTATCGTAACCTCTTCCAGCCAATGATGTATTTCTTCTTTTTCATTTGCTACATTTGGATGATTGTGTGTGCACCATAGTGTATGTGTCTGTATGTTTGTGTATGCGTCTTTCGGAGCATGCAAGTACATGTGTGTGTGTGTGTGTGTGTGTGTGTGTGTGTGTGTGTGTGTGTGTGTGTGTGTGTGTGTGTGTTTAATGTTGTGTGTTTGTGTCTATACGTATACGTGCGCGTGGCTGGTAGGCATGTAGGTATTTTACAATGGGACAGTAAGTGTTAGTGTGGCATTATGTGTGTGGAACATTAACCCATTACCTCCCATGGTTCCTGTGTGAGGGACTATGCTGGAAGGGTACTAGGCTTACTGCCTTCCGCCTATCGGCTCATAGTCGCGATGCTCATAGGCCCCTACCACTGGGTTTCCCCTTTTATTAACTTTTGAAACTGCCCAGCTCCGTCCTACACCGAGGACGCTGGGCGCAAATGGGTTAAGTACCTCATAACTCCAGCTCGCCTCCTCCTGTAATTGAATACGGACCTCCCTGGAGAGGGGACTGTCGACGCTCATTTGAATACTGTGGTGCTCAGGTGGTCTAGCAGGGGAGGAAGGCTGGCAGAGGTGGTGGCAAGTGCAAGCGGTGGCAAAGCGTGATGGCATGGGTGATAGATAGCAGGAAGTTGGTAACAGGGACAGTGGTAAGGGTGGTAGCTGAGAGATGGTAGTATGGGTTGGGGTAGGGGTGGTGGCAAAATTGGTGGTAGGGAAGGTGGCAAGGGTGGTGGCAAGGACATGAGCAGGGGAGGTGTGGTATCCGGTAGGGGTGACCAAGGATGTTAAGGGGAATGTTGCACCAAAGGAACACAGCTATTCCTTTAATAATTTCTCATCTCTCTTCCTCGTTCCCCTCCTTCCATTGATAGGGGTGTGGGAATGGGAAGTAAATGCGTATGGTAAAACACACCACATAATACAAAATGTTTGAAACTGGAGTACATGTTATGATGTGCTTTGAAATGGCTGAACAGCAGGTGAATAACGATTTTTTTTCGTTCTACAATACAAAGATTTATAGCATTACTTTTATATACAGAAGCAGAGGATCCTGACTGACTGATCATTACAACGTGGGTGGATGATGAGGGTCTATCAAAATCTTTCGTTTAATTTCTTCCATATTGTAATATCTCTTTACTGTGCTTCGTAGTTATCCATTCACCTTTCTTTATCTCTCCTCTTCCTCATCCCCTCACCTCAGCCTAGAGGCAGGGCGTGATGTAACTATAAACTGTCTGCCGCGGAAGAATAATAGCTCCCCAGCCCATAAAAAGGTCCGACTGTTTTTCCTGGTACGCTTCCGTCTGTTGCTGCAAAGATTATCATTAAGGCTGAATTAAGGGTAACAGATGCGGCTTTCATCGTAATTTTTAGCACATCAAGATTACATTCTCTGATGTAAAGATGGCAGTTACGGCAACCGTAGTGTAGGATGGTGTCTGATTAATTACCATCTCTCCTTATAATTAAAATTCTTTTCAAAAAGGGAAAACGCATATATGACCACTTGCACTTGCAGAATTAAGTAAACCCTAAAATTAACGGCAATTATCACTGTTGCACTTTGCCACCAATTATACCTACACTTCACATCATCCATTCATCCGCCAGTCTTCAGGATTTCAACGAAGTTCCAACTAAGTAACAATCCTTCCTTCGCCTCTTCTTCCTCATACTCCCAACCTGGTTCTTTATCATCTCAGCTTTGTTCACTCTCTATTTAGCTTGTCATCGTGGTCAGAACACCCTACGAGGACTATAATCTCATAATATTCAGTTTGCCCGTCCTATGTCACATTACCCCATCATAGTCTGTACATTACACTCAGCTGCCCGCATTGAAATTTGTTCATACCTTTGGCAGAGAGAGAGAGAGAGAGAGAGAGAGAGAGGGCATGAGTAACAGAGCTAAACATCAGTGACGTACGTGGTAATAACCTCCTGTACACCACAAATCAATTAACGGGGTTCGCTTGTGTGTGTGTGTGTGTGTGTGTGTGTGTGTGTGTGTGTGTGTGTGTGTGTGTGTGTGTGTGTGTGTGTGTGTGTGTGTGTGTGTGTCTGTGTGTGTTTTCCTCTTTGTTGAAAGATTTGAGCTTGCGTGTGGATGTGGAGATACGTATGTTTATTCAAGAACGTTATCTTAGAACAGTAATGTCTTCAGATTTCCTGTCATCACGTCTGCAAGTGATCACGTATGGTTTAAAAGGTGTGCGATTTTGTATGTGTAAATCTGCGTGTCTCTGGGTTTCTTTTGCGATCGCGTGTTAGTTTTCGCGTCTGCGTCTGTGCCTATGTGTATTTATATATTTGTCTTCGTATGTGGGTATTTTCTGTACACATAGGTTTGTATCGATGTGTATTTTGTATTTGTGTGTGTGTGTGTGTGTGTGTGTGTGTGTGTGAGAGAGAGAGAGAGAGAGAGAGAGAGAGAGAGAGAGATAATGGTGCGTTTCTCATCGTCTTCACATGTAAGGGACGGGAGAGGAGAGAGGGGTGAGGGAGAGAATTTTGGCAGACACTCCCACTGGAACTCGAAAATACCAAGCAATTTACCTGACACTAAGACAGGTGTACACAGACCTACCCAGTCCCTACAACACTGATGACACGGGAAAGGAAGTGGAGAAATATATGTTAGAATTTGTATTTGTCTGTGTCCTTTGATCCTTTATTGCCTCATCAGTTGGGTGGAGCTTTGGGCTAGGTTAACGGGGGAAAAGTGATCAATTGCTTTCCTGCTGATATTTTGAAAAAAATAAATCTCAACACTTCCTTGGTTGTAAATCCAAATGGGGACAAATTCAGCTGGAACGTCTTAATCCACTAGACCACCAAGCGTCCATTCGTTTAGGTGGCTGCCACTTACCGTGGTAAATGGTTTCCTAGGTGAGTGGATGGTAGGCGCTCCAACTTACCACAAACTATTTTTATATTCGTATTTACTTTCCATTGCACCCATTAGAATTTTTATGAAAAAAAAAAAAAGAAACAGGAAATACTACTCAATTAGAACTCTACATTCCTCTCGAGTCATGGTATATTAACGTGTGCTTTAGTTTCCTTCATCAGAATACTCTTATGCTGGAAAACGATTGGAATGTAACTGATGTCAGCACCAGTATGTCCATCCTCAGCTTACCCAAAACTAAAGGTTTCCTTCCTACCCCTGGGGGTAGGGGGGGGGGTTTCAAGAATACTCCCCCAGTATCCCTGCTTGTCGTAAAAGGCGACTAAAAGGGTTGGCGGAGGGTTAGTGCCCCTCCCCGGAAAACAACTAACTAAAAAAACAAACAAGAAGCCTCGGACAAGGACTGACCAAACGATGACGACGAAGGACCGGACAAAGGACATGGTTATTGGAACTTGGAATGTAAGTGGAGCGAATGATGAGGTGAAAGAGAGAGAGATTGTCCAGGTTCTTGAGGGTGCGAAAGTGGATGTATGTGGAATAACTGAAACAAAATGGAGAGGAGAAAGTGTGAGACAATGGGAGTATGGATGGGGTATATGTGCAGGAGTAGGTGAGAATGAGAGGGCGAAGGAAGGAGTATGTATAGTTGTGAGTAAAAGATGGAAGAGGAGCATAAGACAGTATGGATCAGTTGGGTCAAGGATTGTGTGGGTAAAGTTGAAAGTTGGAATACAAATGTGGGCGATTGTGTGTGTGTATGCACCAACGCAAGATCGTGCTAGAAGAGTGAGAGAAGAGTTCTGGACAAATGTAGAAATGTGCATGGAAAAGTTTGGAAGGAATGAGAGAGTGTTTTTGATTGGTGATAAATGGTAAAGTTGGGAATGTGAAGGTGGATGGAATAGTTGGTGAGTGGGGTGTGCCTGCTGAGATAGATGAGAATGGCAGTGCGTTAGTGGACATTTGTGCTGTGAGGGGGTTGGTGATAGCCAATACCCTCTTCAGGCATAAAATGATCCACAGGTATACATGGCGAGTGATGAGAAGGGTGGGTGGTGAACTGAATGAAAGGAAGGCAATGATTGATTATGTGTGTGGATGAAAGGATGCGAAGATGTATAATGGATGCAAGAGTGTATAGAGGTTGGGGGAGTGGACTTTCTGACCACTACTTGGTGGTGGCCAGAATTAGAGTTCAAGTAAGATGGAGGAATAGAAGAAGGGAAAGACGAGAGGAAGGAGTACTTGCAAGGAGAGTGGAAAGGTTACAAGAGGATGAGAAAAAGGCAGAGTATAAGAGAGAAGTGGAGGAACGATTGGGTAAATATGAATTGGAGCAGATGGGAGACGTGGAAGGTGTGTGTGTAGCATATTTACAGAAGAAATATGTGCAGCATGTGATGTGGTGTGTGGAAGGAAGAGAAGACGGAGGGGGGTGCAAGGAACAGCGTGGTGGACTGAAGAGGTGAAACAGGCTGTGGCACAAAAGAAGAAAGCATACAATGAATGGATGAGAAATAGGGGCGTGGAAGAAGTTGAGAAGCGGAAGAGAGAGTTATATGTAAAAGAAAGAGAGAGGTGAAAAGATTAGTAAGAGAGAGTAAGAAGAGAGTGGATGAGGAATTTGGAAGGAATTTGAGTGTAAAGTGGAGGGACTGTAAGAAAATGTTCTGGAGAGAGGTGAAAAGAGTAAGACAGGGTGGAAGTGAAATTAGCAGGGGAGTGAAAGATAAAAATGGTCGATTACTAGTGGAGAAGGGACAAAAAGTGAGCAGATGGAGAGAACACTTTAAGGAATTGTTGAACGGAGAGGATGGAAGTAATGCGAGTATAAGTGGCTGGGGAATGGCTTGGAGAAGGAGGGAGGTCAGAAGACAGGAAGAAATCAGTAGGATAGAAGTTGTGGAAGCAATGAAGAAAGTTAAATCGGGGAAAGCCCCAGGAATTGATGAAGTGTGTGGTGAAATGCTGAAGCATGGGGGAGAGATAGTAGTAGAATGGATGTGGAAGATGTGCAGATTGGCCTGGGAGGAAGGTAGAGTCCCGGAGGATTGGAAGTCAGGTATAATTATTCCCTTGTACAAAGGAAAAGGGGAAAAAGAAGTGTGTGGTAATCATAGGGGCATTTGTCTTCTTAGTATAATAGGAAAAGTGCATGGTAGGATACTTATTGACAGAGTTAGAGAAAGAACAGAGAAATTAGTTGGGGAAGAACAGGAAGGCTTTAGGAAGGGAAGAGGTTGGTAGATCAGATATTCATTCTTTGATCTTTAGTGCAAAATTTTCGAGAGAAGGGAAAGAAGTTGTATGCGGCTTTCATGGATTTGGAGAAAGCATATGACAGGGTGGATAGACAAGGATTGTGGAAAGTGTTAAGAATATATGGAGTAGATGAGAAGTTGTTGAATGCGGTGAAGAGTATGTACGATGGTGCAAAGGCTGCAGTGCGTGTGGATGGTGAACTAAGTGAATTTTTCTCTTTGAAAGTTGGTTTGAAACAGGGATGTGTCATGTCTCCATGGCTGTTCAATCTGTACATGGATGGGGTAATAAAAGAGGTACAAGGTAGGGTAGTGGATGTTGGAGTGGCCCTGGTGAGAGAGGATAGTGTTTGGAAACTCCCTGTACTGTTGTTTGCAGATGATACTGTGTTGTTGAGTGAAGACGAAGGGGAGCTGCAAGGCTTGATGGATGAGTTTGAGAGTGTGTAAGAAACGGAATCTAATGATGAATGTAGGGAAGAATAAAGTGATGGTCTTTGAGAGAGGTGAAGTCAGTGAATGTACAGCGAGGTTGGATGGTGAGGAATTGGAAAATGTGAGTACGTTTAAGTACTTGGGTAGTGTGATGAGTAAGGATGGAGGTTTGGAGAGTGAAGTGCTTGAAAGGGTACAGCAGGGAAGAAAGGTTGCTGATTCTTTGAAAGCAGTGATAAGAAACAGGGAAGTGAGCATGGAAGTGAAAAAGTTACTACATGACAGTATTGTGATACCAACTCTAACGTACGGAAGTAAAGCTTGGACGTTGTTGGAAGGACACAAGTCAAGAGTGAGAGCAGTGGAAATGAGTTTTTTAAGAGGAGCCTGTGGAGTCACATGGAGAGACAGGCTGACGAATGAGGATATAAAGGAGCGTCGTGGTGTTGATGTGGATGTGATAGGAAGCGTTATGAGGAACACACTGAGGTGGTTTGGCCATGTGGAGAGGATGGAGGGTGAAAGACTGACGAAGAGAGTGTATGTGAGTGAGGTGGAGGGGGAAAGAGGGAGGGGGAGGCCGAGGATGAGATGGAGGGATGGGGTGGAGAGGTATATGAGAGAGGGGGGTGTGAGTTGGGAGCAGGGCAGTGAAATGGCGGGGGACAGGGCGACTTGGAGGCGATATGTTTGTGGCCACCCCAAACGGGATAGAGGCGTCTGGCAATAGATAGATAGATAGATAGTAATATCGTTCCCAAGTTAAGATTTTAACAGAGCTTCTCTTCTTGTAGCCACTGGAAGCTGTGCTTGAGAAACAAAAAAAAAAGCCAGATATATAAAGTATAGCTTTTTATACAGTAGTTGAGAAACGTAATGTTCCGTTCCTTGTTTTCCTGCATTGCCCCACTGGAGAGGGTAACCACCAGCATGCCTTTAAAAAAATGACTGCTAAGGTTTTTTTTTTTTTTTTTTTTTCCTGTAAGCAAAATAATATTAAGGAAAGCCTGCGAGAGAATCAAAGTCAGAGCTCTACTTTTATGTGCCTCGTCTATCAAGAGCTCTATCGGGGTTATGAAGAAGAAAGCTGGCGTTCATTTTCTGCTGATGAAGGAAATTTTCTCCCTATCGGTGGGCATGTGAGGGTGCGGGTACGTGACTGTGGCCGCTTGAGGTGGTCAGCGTGCTGTCAACAAGCTGGAATCACCGTAAAATCTGCATTCTCTGCTTCTCTTATCATCACCGCCTCCACTCTCACACCAGAATTTTCAGCCTCGCGATCCATACCCTGTTTTCCAATTGCCTGACTTCTGTATCTATCTGTCTATTGCCAGACATCTCAATCCCGTTCGGGGTGGCCACAAACAAATCGCCTCCACGTCGCCCTGTCCTCCGCCATTTCACAATCCTGCTCCCAGCTCACACCCCCCTCTCTCATATACCTCTCCACCTCATCCCTCCATCTCATCCTTGGCCTCCCCCTCCCTCTTCCCCCCTCCACCTCACTCATATACACTCTCCTCGTCAGTGTCTCACCCTCCATCCTCTCCACATGGCCAAACCACCTCAGTGTATTCCTCATAACGCTTCCTATCACATCCACATCCACACCACAACGCTCCTTTATATCCTCATTTGTCAGCCTGTCTCTCCATGTGACTCCACAGGCTCCTCTTAATTAACTCATTTCCACTGCTCCCACTCTTGATTTGTGTCCTTCCAACAACGTCCAAGCTTCACTTCCATACGTTGGAGTTGGTATCACAATACTGTCATGTAGTAACTTTTTCACTTCCATGCTCACTTCCCTGTTTCTTATCGCTGCTTTCAAAGAACCAGTAACCTTTCTTCCCTGCTGTACCCTTTCAAGCACTTCACCCTCCAAACCTCCATCCTTACTCATCACACTGCCCAAGTACTTAAACGTACTCACATTTTCCAATTCCTCACCATCCAACCTCGCTGTACATTCACTGACTTCACCTCTCTCAAAGACCATCACTTTATTTTTATAGTTGGTAATTCCAAACTATGCCAGGGGTGTAGATAATTTTTTAGAATAATACTCTTACAGTTCAGCTAGTTCTGTCTGATCGTCCTTCAAATTTCCAGTCTCCCGATTCATTAAAGCTTCATTATATTCACATCTGTTAATTATTTTATTATTAGGATAGGTTTTGAAAGTGAAGAGGTTAGAGATAGCCCTCATTAACTTCTCCACTACAAGAGGCTCGTTTCCAAGATGAATAAAACTGTCTGAAGGTCGAGTGAATAAAAATAAAAAAGATAGTGTACCAAAGGTGTGAAAGAGATCTTAATGGAACCAGTGGTTGTAGTCAATAAGTGGCTATGAAAATTACGTAACATCTCGTCCCCAGCGATTTTTCCTGCATATTTCCAATTCAGTATTAGCTTGGTATTAATCTGAATCGCATCGGTACTAAAAATATATAAATAACTTGAAACAACTACACCCAAAATATTTGCCACGATTGCGTATCGCACGCCATTACTGAAAGAATTGCAGCTTCTCCAAAATCTAATCAGTTCAAGATATCCAGGAATACTGCTCACTTGATTTTGAGATATTTTGGCAACAGACAGGCACACAGACATAGACTCACACACAGACGCAGGCGATTACATTACCGCCTCGCTAGGCGGGCGATAAAAAGAATATCAAGGTGTGACAGACATAACAAACCGGCAACATAAGGGTACTATGAAGTCTATATTGCCACTTACACAACGCCCCAAGTCTTATTGCATGCAGAATTGTTGCCATTTCTGAACCCAGCCTCCAGCCGTTGACACTGGCAGATGCTGTCAAAGATCTCCGGTTCCAAAAGCCAAATCTGATAATCGCGACACATGTTCTACGAGACATAAACAAGGGACTTTATTCTCAAAGGCTTACAGTAGTAGGCTGTCTAACACCTCTTCCTTAGCGATATATTCCCATTGTGTTGTCTTGTCTCACACCTACGTATTTTTTTAGCGTCGACACAGTTTGAAAATCATAGTTGTGAGTACTGATATATCGTAGAAATAAGATGGGTAGGAAGATGTGGTAAATACCCTGTTAATCTAACGAAAATCCAGGCCAGGCAGTGTAAATGAAGGCAACAGGTACACCGTGTAGGACAAAAGATGCTTCACAACACAAGATAAACAAATACCAGTTAGTTAGTCAGGAGCATTAGATATCTGGACCACCTGCCATATCCGGCATGCGTTGTGAGAAATTCATTTGTATTGTACTTCCTTTATATGACGCCAACTAAATGAATAAAAATAATAATAATATGGTTATTTGTTTAAATCCGTACGTAATCTTTTTCTTTATAAAGGAAACAACCTGACTTATCCTCAGCATGGAGAAAGGACTAAACAATGGACGGGACCCAATATGACCTGAAATCACAGACTGAAGTCTATTATATCGGGATAATACAGACAAAACCATTCACAGAATCTTACAAACTATTACGCAGCAGCTAATCGGTAAGTACAGAATCCCCCCCCCCCCGCTACACACACACACACACACACACACACACACACACACACATCGTACAGGTTGCTGGTGTAAGCGAAAAGGAAGACAAATAGAAATCACTGAAGATGCTAGTGATGGACAGATATTTTGTACACATCATAATAACAGTAGCTCAGCGAACACAGAAATCACCACATATTTCACACACTTTCAGCATAAGGCAAAGGCAAGCAAATAAGAGATCAACAGACATGCCTGTAGCGGTGGTGGTGGAGGGAGCTGCGGTTAGACAAAGGGAAGTGTGGAGAATCGTATTGTGGTGGGTAAACATGGGCGACGCCCCTACAATAAATCTCTTGCTGGAGGGTTTATGGCTGCCCCCTGTGACAGTGTCTGTGTGGCAGTGTTTACTCAGAGGCACGTCGGAGCCTGACACAGAGAGAGAGAAGAGGAAACCTGGAAAAGTGGAAGAGGAAAACCGGAAAAAGGAAGAGGAAAACTGGAAAAGAGGGGGAACTGGGGGAACTTTGATAGCGAAAAAAGTGAAGATGAGGGAGGTGGGTTAGAGAGAAACATTACAGCTTGGCTGAGAGAGAAGAGGAGAGAAGAGGAAAACTCGGATGAGGTAAAAATGAAAAGAGAATGGGATAAAGTCGAAAAAAAAAAAAAAGGGAGAAAAATAATGAGGAGAATGGGTGAAGCAGGGAGGAAAATGAGAGAAATTAGAAAAATATAAAGGAGAAGTGCAGGAGGAAGAGGGGAAACTAGGAGAAGGAGGGAGAAAGAGAATACTGGAAAGAAGGCGAGGAAAAAGGGAGAGAGTAATGTAAGAGGAAATACGTAATTGGGTGGAAGGGAAAAGGAAAATGAGGGAATGGAGGAGGAGGGAGACAAAAAAGGTGTATGAGGAAGTAGAAAATATGCGTGAGCAAAAAGGAAAATAAGCCTGGCAAAGCAGAAATAAAACGTGAAGAGGTTAATAAAGCAGCTAAGGAAGAGAAAAAACATGTTACTTCTTATGTGGGCAAAGATTTTTGGTAGTTTTCTAAGTAGCTACGGAGATTTTGTAGCCCATCTTCGTCAGTGATATATTGTTTATCACATCCTACTCGCCGCTTGTGTGTCATGGATATACAGCTATTGCTTGTCTGTGGTTGATGGGTCTACTCGGTCAGACAGATTGGTCTCCTGCTCCCCATCATACAAGTCATGGTTCTGTAAGCTGTAACTAACCTAAGGGCATCACAGCCTACCACAACCACCATCACCACAACCTCCTCCTCCTCCTCGTCATCCTCATCCTCCTGCCATATTCTCGTCAGCTTAAGAGTTTTTCGAGGTCCTTTCTTTTACTGATTTACTTATCATATACTACAGAAAGAAATCTTGCCTATTAAATCTTATATCATATTGATGTCAGTATACTTAACAGTACACATTAATCATAAACATTAATGTTATGTACCGTATGCAGAAATAAACTGATAGGGAATAGGTGGCAGAAAACCTACTAAACTGACGAGAATACGACCCCTGGACTGTAAACAGCGGGAGGTAGTTAGTGCACTTCAGTCAACAGATGGTTATCGCCGAGCTCCCTCCCTCCCTCCCTCCCTCGCCCCAATACCTCCCCCAGTATCGCCCACCTATCTCCCCCTCCTTTCCCCCTCCCTCCCACTGTCACACACCCCTATCTCCCCCTCCCTTCCCTCCTCCCGCCCACTGTCACACACCCCTACCTCCTTCTCCCCCGATCTACCAGTTCCTTTCTGATATTCCTTCCTGATCTGCAGTATTGTGAAGTTAGGTTGTCTCTTTACTTGCTTGGTCTGTACTTCGATATTTTGCTCCGACGTACACCAAGACGACCGAGGAATGTCTTGCGTTCGAGTTTTGTGTGTGTGTGTGTGTGTGTGTGTGTGTGTGTGTGTGTGTGTGTGTGTGTGTGTGTGTGTGTGTGTGTGTGTGTGAACAGTATAACTCAAACGGTTATGGTCCGATTTGAACCAAAATTGGTGGAAAGCTTGAGGATCCAAATAAGGGATAAACCCACTGCTTTTAAAAACAGTAGGTCGAAGGTCAAGATTATATGGCAGGCGCACTGTAATCAGTTTTGCTCCACTGTGTGGATGAGCTGACGGTAAGAAAAGAAGAGGCCTCCCCTGTCTCTCTTGCCAGTAAAAATGCTCAAATAACTACTGTATAGCCTTTAGATGCTGATACCGGTGCTTCTTGAGAAGGAAGAATGTTTTTCTCGGCCATTTAACATATCCAGTAATCTTGTAGATTTAGCAGCAAGATATATTTCTAACCTTTGAAATTTAATGCCACCTCTCTTTTATGAATTCCTGTGCCCATTTTTTCATCCGTAAACTGCGCAGTGGACCATGGCACCAAGTTTTCTGGTCTCATTAAAGGCGCGGGAGTCAGGCACGATGCACATGGCTGCCACTACACCACCGACACCCTGGCGGCGGACACACAAACTATGCGGCGCTACCCATGAGAAAGCCCCTCCATATTATCGAGCTCAGTGGTGTTTTAACACCCTCTTTATCACTCACTCTTATAATGAGGCTCAGTTCATACTTCTGCTGTATACTTGATCGCTAGTCCCTACCATCACCCTCTGTGAATAAGCTTATTTTATTCGTGTCTCTCTTCATTTGTATTGGCCATTAATGTAACCAAGCACACGTGTTCATCCCTTCATGGTGAGGATTTTTTTTTTAATTATTTCTTGCCATCTCCAGACGGTTTCATTCTGCGTAATGAAGACTTTTTGAACTGGTTGTATTAAGTAAAGCTTTCATTAGAGGTCTGATAACCAGAGATCCTCCTTAAGTTAAACAGATTATTCTAGGGATGGTACTTTTGTACTAAAAATATATACAACCTTAACTGTAATCCTTCACTACAAAAATGGTCACCCCTTAGCTGAATAAAAACGTCTGACAGCATCAAGAATAATATAGTGAAGCACGTGTGTTGCGCTGACATAATTTAGGGTCGTACTTATTAGATTGCTTGTTTATATATATTTTCTTATAGTTTTTATCTTCAATCATACAACTATTAAACACATGGTATCTAACAAGTATGAATATTAAAGCTTAAAAATATGAAAAAAAAATCTGGTAATAGTTAACTGCTATGGAGAACTGTTTTTTCCTGCAAGTGGATGAGGACCATTTCAATATACGCCCCTTGGACACGCTAAGTGCCAAGAAAGGTGAGATGGTAGGATATTAGTGCTGGTCTGTGGTTGCCTGGACAACCTTGGGGAGTGAACGGTTGAGCACAGGGGAGATTGTTGCTATTTTTGTTGAGGCCCCAGGCTCATGTGGACGTGAACCCGATGGAATGTTGCCTGAAATTACCCATTCCCTGCGTTCACTATCCTCCTTTCGGTGGATAGGAAGGGAGTTGAGAGACTTTTGAGCAACTGTTGCAGAATGGCCTGGTTTCATCAATGCCACCACATAAACGTATTCGTCTTCAGTACCAGAGAGGGAATGTAGGAGGTCAATGGAAGAAAGCCATATTCTAGGAGACTCTGTCGCTCGATCGATTTGGTACCGACCTTGTGTGTGTGGGGGAGGAGGGACGCTGTTAACATGTGTGCGAGCCCCACTGACTGCCAGTGAGGCAGTAAAGTGGACGTTCACAAGTTAACATCAGTCTGCAACATCTCAACAACCAAATCTACAGCATACCACCGTCTTCTGTCAGTACCTTATCTTCTATTTCATCGTCTGTGTCTTGTATCTTCCCTGCTCTCCTTCTAATCCCCCTTCCATGACTTTATCACACTGGATATGTCACAGGAAGCTTCGTAGCACTCATTCTTTAACGAGATATTTTGGCATAGTACACCTTGATATTCTCTGGTATTTTCCTTATATAACTGTAATATCGAGGGAGTTCATATCAATAGCGTACAATAGAATATCGATGTATATGTAGGAAGGGTAAATTGCTTAGGTAGAGGTATTACGATATTTTCAATGCCACTTCGAATACCTCCTGGAGATAGAGAGGATATAAAGGTTGAATGGTGGTAATGTGCCACAACAAGAAAAAATTAATGTTACCTGCTTGAGCCGCAACGGAGAGCATGCACGAGTACAGTATGTAAGAAAAAGTGTGTGTGTGTGTGTGTGTGTGTGTGTGTGTGTGTGTGTGTGTGTGTGTGTGTGTGTGTTTTATGGTATAGTGGGAGAGCAGTATGAAGGATGGTCCCAGGCGCCCCTGTGGTTTTGGTTCCTGTGGCCTGTTCACACATCACTAAGGGTTTGTCGGGAGTCTGGGTGGGTGCGGGTGGGGTCTATGGCAGGGTTATGGGTGAGGTCAAGGTGTTGGTCAGGGTGGAATTGAGAGGTTAGCTTGGGTGGGTGTCGGGTGGAGTACAAATGAGTGGCGGTTGGTGGAATGGGCTGGTGAATATTGAACAATGAGTAGGGGATGGGCTTGATCATGGTGGCTGAATTTTTGATGGAATGGGGTGGCTACTAATTACTGGTGAGAGAGAGAAGATAAGCCCATCGTGCTGGGTTAGGGAATAGATGCGGTCCAAGTAGTGTAGGGGGAAAACTTAAATGGGTCTTGATGGAATGGAATATCGGATCCTGATGGGTGGGGGATATGCGGGTGGGTGGATGGATGGGGGTCTAGGTGCAAGTGGATGGCGGGTGGAGTCTTATAATGGATGGTGTGTAGGGTCCGGCCTTGATGGAATGTGGGCATAGGTACTGGGTAGTGGATGGTGAGTCAGGGATGAGTCGGATCCTGCTGGATGGTGGGGTGTTAATGAGTTGGGCAAATTGGGGTAGGGTTTACCTAGTCAGTGTGTTGGGGTGACGGTAGGGTGGTTGTGAGGTTGGCCAGTTGTGGTGTGGTCACCTTTCGCTGGGGTATTGTTGGGTATATGACAGGACCACCGTAACGCGTAACAGTTAATGGGAGTGAACTGCTGACCATAAAACAAGGACGTATCCCTGAGGAAAAATTTGGGACAATTATTAGACTTTCAACTTTACATGTGTTTATACGAGTGTCTTTAACAATAAAATCTGTCAGTATTCGGGTCGCATATTGCTTACCTCAGCTGAAGCAAACCACTTGGTATGCACAGTAATAATCTACACTACCTGTAAGGCTTGTTGTTATATTTGATTATATATTGTTTCACTTCTCAGGGAATTTATTAGTGATTTGATTTACTCGCATACAATCTAGTTGTATAGAATTATTTTTTAATGACGAATAGAGACCATTTTAGTGACGCCCAGAGTAGAAGATGAAGGAGTACCAAAAAGGTGACAATTGTTACAGTGTCTGGATGTAACAGGGCCCGGCGTAAGGGAATGTAGATATTATTTTTTGCTACCCCATTACAGATCCTGTGGGGGAAGTAATAATCATAAAAATAACAGCAGAAAGAACACTGGAAGAGTGCAACGACAGTGCCCTTCAAATTATCAGAGGGGAGAATATTTATCTATTTCCCTGTGACCTTGATCTTCGACCGATTATTTTCAAAATTATATTACTTCATTCATGCCTAACTCTCAACGGTTTCACTAGCCTTGATTGAAATCGTATAAATACTTTGAACTGACCTATCTCCGTAACTCTGACCATTGATCTGTGGAAATGAAAATCGAATCTCTTTTCCGGAAATGATTCTCAGTCCAACCAGCAAGTTTTATCAAAACTGATTCAAAGCTGTTTGGATAATACGGCCGAACATTTGACCTTGTCCTGTGACCTAATCCTTTGACATTGTTCTACAAATCGAATTCTTTCAGCTTTGTTTTACCCACAAACTTTCAACACAGCTTGACCTAAATCTGATGAAAACTGTTTATGTTGACCTTGCCAGGTGATCTTGACCTTTGACACATTGCCCTAAAAAAAGAACACGTCAGCCCCTTTGCTGACCTTCAACACTTCTACCAAGCTTGATCTAAATCGGATCAAACTCTCAAAACTGAATATACATACATACACACACGCACAAACACACACACACACACACACACACACACACACACATATATATATATATATATATATATATATATATATATATATATATATATATATATATATATATATATATATACACCTACAGATACAGAGAGAGAGAGAGACAGACAGAGAGACAGACAGACAGACAGACAGACAGACAGACAGATATAGATAGATATAAGTGTACTTTAGCACTATATCCCACCAATAGATTATAGGGTGAGTAGAATATAAAGCCGGAGACGGTAAGTTCAAAAGAGTAGACCTAAAAAAATGCACAGATATACTGTATCCATATATAAAATATATCAGGCCCTTTGATCGATACCAAAACAACGCTAGCCTCAGCCTGATTACGCATAATAACTTGCTGTTCATGACACCATTTTTTTTTTTCTGTATATTTCACGATCTGCCGCATCCTGACTTGGCCAGATGACAGTAATCAGTACCATGTGCGGGTTGCTGCTATGACTCACACTGTCACACCACCCGAACGCACTCTCATCCTCATCATTCCTTTCATAGTTAGTTCTCTCATTCCTCTCTACACCTACACTTATATCATACTTCCTCGTTGATATCATACTATTTGCTGTCATGTTCACATATACGTCATTCCATTCTCATCCTAACATTGCATTATCTTTACCACCTACCCCACTGCTCCTTACTGTACCACTCCTTTTCTCTCCACCCTGTCCTCACCTTACCACGAATATTAGCTCATCCTCACAGCCACATCACTTTCCTCTTAATACCTCACCATATCCACCCCAAGACTCCACTCTCAAGCACTGTATACTCTTTTACTGTAACATGGCTAATTTGTTTCCATCTCTCCATCTTGATTGTCGAACTGTAACAGCAGATTAATAGTAGAATAGAACGCTAGTCACAGAGAAGTGCTAAGGACAGAATAAACAGTCGTAGCATCATCCTTTTTGTCACTGAGATATGTGAAATAATCAGCAAAATGCCGAAAATCTGGGCCAAATTAGGGTGAAATATTTGTACTCTTTCCCTTTCCTATATAAACCTTTACTATACTTTATCGCCTGTGTCAGTCTATCCTTATCTTCACACTGTCTCACTTTCAACCTCCACATCATATCATTTTCACCCATCATGTTTATCTCCATATATATCCCTCATATTCACCCCATCGCCACCTCACATCATCTCACGTCAAGTATCACAATCATCACTCTCATGTCCACATCAACTCACCTTCCCTCCACCTTATCTCACCCATATCCTCCCCACTCACACTCTGTTATTTCCCTATCCCTAGTCTCACTTTCATAACTTTCTGTCCTCAGAGTAACTTCCTCTCTTACTATTCAGGCTCCTGCAACTCACTCTTAGCTGAATATAACTGCTTGTTGTTTATTGGAACAGAATGCCAGAGCTGGCTTGACCATGACAGTTTATGGCATCAGCAGTAACCACCAGCCTCCTAAGACTTACTATCACCTGAATAAAAACGTCTGGCGTTCTCAGGAATAAGTACTAGAGTTGGCCGTACCATGAAAGAGTTTATGGTAACAATATTACACTCTCAGGCTAGTTCTCAAACCCCTCGACTGTGATAACCAAAACCTTTACTTTCGTCCTTATCAGTCATTCTCATCATCAGTTCATTAGACTTCGGTGTTCTTGCCAGTCAGACTTTTAGACAACGTTAGTTCTCCCCTTCCCTCGCCAGTCTCAGCATTATGAACTGAGACCTGGGTGAAACTCTTGACTATTGCGGGTCGTATTCAAGGGGAAGATTGGGACTTATTGAAATTAACTGTGTACCTGAAGACCCTCGTGCACTTGGTATAGCCTACAATGATTATAAGCCGTCTTCCCGTTAGCCTTCCTCTCATCCTGTTGTTTCCTCATCTTCCCGACATGAGCCGTATTCTAAGTGGCGCAGGTGGCCTCGTGGCACTTCTTCCTTAGCTATTTATTTGCGATATTACACCTTGACATGTATGATATTTATGAAAATTTATTATTGATCATTTTGCATCCACAGTACGAAAAAAGGTTCTGGGGTGTAAGGAGCAGAATAAATAGCAATGGAAGGAGTGTTGTGGAATCTCACACTAATAACAGTTTGTCCAGGCCTCGTTTTTCCCTTCCCCTACTCCTGTCCATCATCAAGATAATTGGGAAGTCAATTGTTGAAAGCAGACGCCCTTGACCTGATGTGGAAAACACACACACACACACACACACACACACACACACACACACACACACACACACACACACACACACACACACACACACACACACGCAAGCACGCACGCACGCGTGCGCGAGCTTATGCAGTGGAGGGTGATATTGAACGTGAGCAACCGTGATAGTTTTGGCCTCACGCAAACAAAAGAAAGTAGCGTGTTAATAGGAAATTGGATATGCACGAGTCAAGTATATGGTGGTGTGAAAGTGGCAAATTTAGAATAGTGTGGAAAGCCAAAGACTACATAGTGTTGGCCAGGTGCTGGGGTGGGATGGTATGAAAGGCTGCAGTCGAGGTTATGAGTATTTTGTATAATGGGAATAGGATGGAATAAGAGATTAAAGTAAAGGTTGTTGTTGTGTCTCAGGCTCATGTGAAATGTGAACCTGGTGGACTGCAGGCTGAAGTTGCCATTCTACCACAGTCCACCATCCTCCCTTCGAGAGGGATGGTGAGGGAGCTGGGGAACGTGTGCATAACCAGGTAGAGGAGAATCCCGCTCATGACAGTGCTATCGCGTTAAGACGTCTCTGTCATCCACCAAGTCGATGTTGAGACTGATCGATATGTAGAAGTCGAGTGAAATGAAAAGGACAGAGTTCATATGAGTTTTTTAGTCTACAGGCAAACACCTGACCTTCTTCCTACAGCCACCCTAATAAGATAAAGAGATGTTTTGTCACGCAGCAGACAGACACACAGGCTGTAACATTCCCACTTCTTCTGCTGCCTCTAAATTAACTCGTCATTTCTTCTGGGTAAAGGCACCAACGTCAGCAATACCTGTGAGGCAGGTAATTGACTGCCTTATCTTCAGTCAACACAAGGATCATATTTCTCAACAAGTGCTGACGCTGTTTACAGGAGGGGCATCGGGGTGGCGATCGGGCGAGGGGGGGGGAGGGGGGAAGGAAGGAGAGGCATGGGGGCAGGATATATAAACTGACCTAAGCTGAAACTGTGCATAAAATTACTTCTGTATACTTTTGTCTTCACTCGTACATCTACCAAACAATCCACAAACAAATTAAAGTGATTATTGATTGACAAAATAAGACACATTTATCTGTAATAATAGCCAACTGCTAATGCATTCTCGTTTATCGAAATAATTGTGAGGACTTTTTATGAATACAACCTGTGAAGAAGAAAGAAGAGAATAAAAGGTGAAGTCGAGAAGGGGATGGATTGGAACGGGTAGGAGAAAAATCTAGGAGAAAGTAAGACGGAAGAGAAAAGTATGAGTTGGAGAGAACAATGAAGCAGAAGACAGGGATGATATGTTAAAGAAAGTGTGGGCGGCTCAATGGCAAGGACGTCTTTGTGTTGTAGCATACTAACTATCACTGTGCTTGTGGAGTGGACATTAGCAAATCAACCACGGTCCGCAGCAAACAGACAGCCTAATCTACATCATATTGCTGCCTGCTATCGTAGTCTTGTGTTTCACCGACTGTGCCACATAATGTTTCCTGTCCTCCTCCTAGCCTGCACCATACTACTGTCTACTATCACTGTCTTCTGTTTTTCTGTCTGGTCTTCTGTCTGCCCTAATCTCCTAGCCTACACGAAATGACTGTATGCTGCCAGTCTCCTGTGTCACAGTCTGTGTTTTGTATCTTTCTTACCCTCTCCCTATCCCCCTTTGTGGTTCTGCCTTTTAGGAAGGGTATGGGTGCTGTAGAGGGCCACGTTCATGTGGTGTCACCCGTATCAATGGGAGGCTCAGTTGCCTGGTTATAAAAACGTTCCTACAGTACTTTAGGGAGAGTCAGGTCAGTGGGAAACCCCAGGTCATAGGTTAGGGACAGGATACAGGTGGGAATGTAGTTCAGGTGACGGAGATTAACTCAGGTCTGGTACAAAGCAGTCGTTCGGCCAGTGAGAGATATAATGAGTTAGTAAAAATAATACTCAGAGGCTAGTATAGATATAGCCCTTCAAACCCGTTTAGAACGAATAATTCAGAACCAAGATAGTTAAACAACAGATTAAAATTTCCGATAGACTAAAGGAAAGGAACATAAATTATAGAAAAATAAAAAGTGGAGAGGAACACTTACGTAACCGGTACGCGATTTTGAATAGGGGTGTAAAGAGAGAGAGAAGAAAAGCAAAGCGAGGTTATGAAATATTTCGTATCAGTATTTACCAAGGAAAATCTAATGTAGACCTGGTCAATAGAGCAACAAATATTTACGATGATAACTCGGACAAATTCTTGGTAAAATACCGTTAGTAAGGAGGATGTATCGAAAGAAACTAAATAAGTTAAAATTCCCAAAATCGCCAGGTCAGGAAGATATAAATACAAAAATTATAAACGAAACCAAAGAAGAATTATGTCAGCCCCATTTAACGTTACTGAATGATTCTTTAAATTCATGAGAAGTTCCAGAGACGTGGAACACCGCAAACGTAGTGCCCATTTTTAAAAAGGGTGAGAAAGCAGCTGCATCGAATTATCGTCAGATAAGCCTAACGTCAATAGTAGGAAAAATGCTGGAGTCAATTTTGTCTTTGGGTGCTCATCACACTCTCGAAAAGACGAAATTTCCTTTTATCGTTTTCCTAGAAATGAGGATCTCCGGCAGAAATGGATTTATCTATGTGGAGGAAAAGATCAGATCATCGCTGATAATGCACGGACATGTTATAAGTATTTCGAACCAACTGCCTTTGAAAGGAATCTTAAGTATGAATTACTTGATCTACCAATACTACAAAGGCAGAAAAAGCTTAAAGAAGATGCACTTCCAACTTTGCTTATGCCTATGTCGCAGGGTAAGTCCCTCATTTCTTGGTTTCACATAAGTCACGAACAAAATTATGCTTCTTCTCTCTGGAAAATAATGGAAATTATGTAGATACAGAGATACACAGTTGTATGTTGTGATTCTACGTAACAGATTTATATGTTGTGATGACATGTGGTACTTACATTACTATGGTATGTGTATACAAATTATATGTTTTGATGATGTGTCGTAAGAGAAATATGCTGTGATGGTAAAAAAAAAGTTGTTTGTTGTGATGGCTCATTGGCCATTATTAATAGTTATTTCTTGTATGAGTGACACTAGTTGTAATGGTGTGTGAAGTGAGTCACATATACTGCATTAAAACAAGGATGCACAGGTTGTGGAGGTGTGTGATATGAGGTACATATTTTGATGTGTCATTGAGTTGTATGTAAGTATGATGTGTGGTATAAGTTATAGGCTGTAATGATTTGCAGAAGTTATGTACTGTATTGTGAGGATGGGTGGTACTAGTTATATGCTGTGATGGTGCAGTCAGTCAGGTTCACATGAGCCAAGGGTCTCAGCAGCAACAACAACAACAACAACGGGAAGGGTTAGAGGAAGCCTGGAAAAATTGGACAGTTATTAAGAAGAAAAGAGAAAGGGAAAAAGGTAGCGTGTGAAAAGGGAAAGAGTAGGGAAGAAAACATAAAAAAAGAAGGACAGTAGTGATACTGGAAAGAGTTTGGTATGACTTAAGAGCTGAAAAGTGAATAATAGGCAAAAGTCACGGGTAGAAAATGTCATGAACAGAATGTGTAAGAAAAGGAAGGGCGGGAAGTTGGATGTAAAGAAAGAGGTGGGACAGAAATGAAAATAGATTCTAAAGGGAGATCGGAATGTGATAGACTGGAGGGAATCGAGAAGCAAATATTTTTTATTTTAATTTTGCGTCATTTCGAGGTGACCCTATTGTGCACACCTCAGTTCAGTTACTAGAGCCCCATTCGGCAACTAGAGACATCAGTGGGCAGTACTGTACATTAATTTTTTATCCTATTAAATATTAGTTTTCTCATGGTAATAACTCAACCATGCTCTTAAATATTAGCTTAGCCTAGATTTATTGAATAAAAATGTATGATAGGTTAGTACTGTAATATAAATTTTGTTATCAGTGAATAGAAGAGGAGGACAGGGTTAAAAAAGACGAAGAGAAATTGCGAGGACGTGGTGCAGAACCAAACAATTAGAGAGCAAAATAAATGAAACGGGAGAGTGGAGGAGGAAAGACAGGCTGGGGGTAAGAGAGAAATTGGAGGTTAGGTTGCAATAACTGAAATGAAACTTAACAAATTAACCACACTGTCCTGGCCGAGATTCGATTTCAGGGCCCTGCGCTTCACACTCGCGCACGTTACCACTGAGCCGAAAGAGAGGATCTCCACTTTGCCTCTGGGCAATGTGGGCTTTTATAGACCTCATCACATCACTCTTTTCTTCCCTTGATGATTAATTTGGTGAGTTTTGAATACATATGGCAGTGTAACATTGGAGGCCACCACTGGGGACGCTGTGGACTACACAGAACAGTTCATCACTGGAAAGTAAGGACAAGGACGCTGTCAGCTAACCAAGGAACAACATTAAATTGCCAACCAAGCCTCACATCACATCCCACCGCTGCCACCAATGTAATAACTGAAATGAAACTTAACAAATTAATCACACTGTCCTGGTAGAGATTTGACCTCAGGACCCAGCGGTTCACATGTGTGCACGTTACCATTGCGTACTTGTAACGTGCGTGCTTGTGAGGTGCGGGGGCCTGAGATCAAATCTCGGCCAAAACACTGTGATGAATTTGTTAAGTTTCATTTCAGTTATTACAAGGTGACTGATAAGAAAGAGACAGAAGGAGAGAAAAGGACTAACTGATAGAATAGTTTTGTTAGTTGCAAGATTCCTTACACCATGCAGCCACGAAAGGACCTTTAGGTCTGTTGCTGTTTGCTCTCCTTTGTACTTCGTCCTACCCACTCTTTCCTCCTTCCTCACTACTTTTCCTTTCTCTCTCACTCCTCTTCTCCACTCCCCCCCCCCTCCTTTTTATTTTTTTTTTCTCTCCTGTATATCTTCCTCCACCCACTCTTTTCCTTCTCTTCTCTTCTCTTCTCTATTCTGGGACTTCCTTCCTCCCTACCCTCTCCCCATTTTTCCCATTCCTTCAACTGCCTTCCTTCACCCTTTCATTTTTCATTTCCTATCTTTACCTATATTTTAGCATCTCCCCACTTCCCTTCCCCTCCCCACTTCTCTCCCACTCTCTTCCCACTCCCCACTCTTCCGATCCTTTCCCATCCCTCACCCCTACTCTCTCCCTCCTTTCTCCTTACACCCAACCCTTCCTCCTCCACCCCTTCTCTCCATGTTTGGCCTGTTTCCGCTGTCAGATCAGATCAGCGTGATGGGGACTCGTGCCATGACAACCTAACCACCTCATTACTGCCTGTATTTCTCCCTCAGTTGGAGACTTTCTTTCCTTATCTCATTCATGACCTTTGATGGTATACAATCATACTCCAACCCATCCCCTTTCTTGTTTCCACTCTAACCCTCCCCCCCCCTCTCTCTCTCTCTCCGTCACCATCTGTCTGTATGTGTCCATACCGCGTTGTTGGTCTGCCCATCTGGCCCACTGGCATTATCATTGTCTCCATTCCACAGTCTCTGCTTCGAGTTCAATTTCAGACACTGTGCTTCACCATTTTCTTCAGTTTATTTTAGCCTCTATTGGCACCGAACTGGAAAAGAGTTGTAAGTACTTGTTTTTTTAAAGAGTTCTCAAAGTACATTACCATTTGTACGCGTGTAGTTTATGCAACCCAAGTTAAAGTGGTATTTTACAGTTTATCATTACCATCTGCCTCATGTCACTGTGTGGAGGTAATGATATTTGTTGGGAAACTACCAGGTGCAGTTTTTTTTATTTTTTTATTCAGGTTTGAAAGTGTTTGCTAAATGTGCGAAAATATTAACAGCATAGGTCCCTGAGCTATTACCAGATACTAGGTAACTTGTTTAGGAGCTACTGCAAGCAGCTAGCACATTGTAGTGCAGTGTTAGGGTTGTTTAGTGTAGTGTAGTGTTGTATAGATGTGGATATTTACAATCCATTTATTTGATGTACTGCAGCCCATATGTGACTCTTCGTTGAATGATAAGCCAAAAGGTTTCCTTAACAACAGAAATAATTTACCTTGTTGGATGATATCCACACAATAATTATATGGATGCTCAACACTGCTTGGTAAAATCTGATCGCTTTGTTTTATGCAATGGTGACAGGACAGGCAGAAATCTAGTGTCAGAGGACAGTTTTGTGGTTAATGTTGTATGGTGTATAATGAAGATAAGAGCCTGTGTACTTCCCAGCGTTCATCATGAAAGTGTACAGAGGTGCTGCTGAGTCAGGACAATGGGTGGTTGTATTCTGCGTGGCACAGAAGGCTCGCCAACACCACTTCTTCGGTGATTTTTTTCTTTATATTACACATTTTCATTCTCTTCCACGTTTCTGGGGCAAACAATGTTCATATTGAAAATAAATCAATAACAAAAAAAGATTAAATATGGGAATGGCACTCGACATATCTAATATACTATAGTACTAGCTGTGTGTGTGTGTGTGTGTGTGTGTGTGTGTGTGTGTGTGTGTGTGTTTTGGGCAGCCGAAACTACACATTCAAACAGCACCAAAATTGGCACAAAAATCGCAAAAAAATCACTGATGTGAAAAAACTTGGTCCTATCACGATTGCAAAACTTTTACTATATTTAATGAGCGATCACATTTTGACCAAAAAACGTCGCTCCTGGCGCCCGGCATAGGATCTCCGTAGGATTTTTTGCCCGCAGCTATAACTGAAATATATTATAGTAGCACAAGAGCCCTCCGCAGGAGCAAGTGAGAGGGGCCCGAAGGGCCCACGAGCACTTGTCTTTCCTATGGAAACACAGGAGAGAATATCAAGGTGTAACTGGCATGATGAATTAAAAGAAAAATAAAACAGACACAGGGTCATGCACACAAAACAAACACAAACATATACAAACACGCAAACACACAACAAACACAAACACATACAAACATTCAACAAACACAAATACATACAAACGCACACCAAACACAAACAAGAAAAACACAACAAACACAAGAAGTAAACACACACACACACACACACACACACACACACACACACACACACACACACACACACGTAAAGACAGCATGCGCCACAAAATAGTATATTCTTCCACGAAACTACTGCCTCTGTAATATTTTGCATCAATATCATACTTTGAAATATACGTGGGAAATATACAGTAAAAGGGTGAGGAAGAGACCTGGTTTACATAACGAGTAAGATCCAGCCAGTCTCCCAAACATCATTACTCTCAGACTGCATACACACAACTTTTACTGGATAGCTGCGTTTTCGTTCCGTTCATTTAGCTCTGTTGCCTTCTGTGAACGCACTTGTGTATATTTGGTTTAAGTTCAAAGTTTTATTCAAGTGAGAGTTTCAAAAGTATTGTAAACCCTTTAAACACAACAATTTCCATTACCTGAACAAAACCGTCTTGCGTTAGTCTCAGCAAAATAACTTATTCTCATTATATTAGGCGATACAGTTAAAATACAGTTATAATTATGTGTCCGTTGCTGGACGTTTGATCCCAGAGTTTATTCAGGATGCCCCTGACAAAAAAAAAAAAAAAAAACTTGTTGCAAACGCTAAAACGAGGATGTCTTAATTATTCCATTCTTGCTTCCTACAGACTATCTTCGTTGACTTGGATATATAAATGATGGGTTCTATATACACAGCTTTGTGTCTCCTTCACTGCGACAGGTGTATATACACAGCCTTCATTAACTCCTTCACTACGACAAATGTATATACACAGCCTTCATTAACTCCTTCACTACGACAGGTCTCCTTCCACTAAGATGAATGAAATCGTCTGGGGACAGCAAGAATAAAGCATAAGAAGGCGATATGGCGCTGAAGGGATAATTGTCTTTATCATAACCGGCTCAGTTCTTTCCGCCATTAAAGGCCGACCTTCATCCTCAGCTTCACGACATCTACCCATTCAGTACCAGCACCACTTTTGTATTTTATCCTGACAAAGTCCACACGATTATATTTATCTTACCATAGATCCCTCTGGGTGAAAGGG
Organism: Coenobita brevimanus; assembly: GCF_032717465.1. NCBI lineage: Eukaryota > Metazoa > Arthropoda > Malacostraca > Decapoda > Coenobitidae > Coenobita > Coenobita brevimanus. The sequence goes on from NC_136966.1 coordinate 6,685,403, forward strand.
CTAATTGACCACTTCTTTCTTGAGCTTACTCCCCTCAGGCTTCTGTATCTTGGCTTCAGTACACTCTCCTTGTTATTATATTCAGTATGTATGTCCCAAACACCTGATACACTCCCTTATCGCATAACGTATTGTCTAATTTACTCTTCCAACCACCAGAGTTATTATCCAGAATAGGGAAAAAATTAGTGAAAGACAGAATGCAACACCTGTGGCTTAAAAAGTGTATCTTCAGGTGAATAAAATAGTGTGAGGATAGCAAGAATAAAATGTAAAAAGTAAGATGTTGTAGTGGACGGGATAACCACACCTGAGGGGCTTGAAGGTGACAAGAATGAAATACATAAAACGTCCTCGGGCTAAATGGGTTTTCATAACTCCGAAAATAGATACCTGCGAGAGTTGCGGGGCACCAATTTTAGGTGGCGTAGGAGGCTTCGTGGCACCTATTCCTTGGCGATTTGTTTTGCATGTTACACCTCAATTCTCCTTTGCATCGTTTTAATATCGACATGGCATGCATCAGTTGTACAGAAGAGGATGACGTGTACGGGTAACGTGCAGAAAATCTCTCTATGGAAAGATGCTACGAAATATCCACCTACATGTAGTACAGCCCACAGTAGAGACAAGTGTGATCCAGCTCAGGATAAAATAGCCACGCACGAACGGCAGAAAATACAAAGGAAAAACTTGGAGCAGGAGGTGGCCGTCTCCTTCGTTACTCTGACACAAATGTATCGACAAAGGCACTGCAGGGCAGTGAATGTGCCAGCCTTCGGGGAGAGTGTGAAAGTGGCGAGGAGGAGGAGGAAAGGAAAACTGTAAAAATATAAAAATATGAATAAAGAAAACATTTTGAAAGCGTGGCTGCGAGGAGAAAAATAGCGATACTAAAATTAATATCAGCAAGCAGAAGAGTTTGAGAAAGTGGTGGCCGAGCACAACGACAGAAATGAATATGAGAAAGCTAAGGAGTTTAAAATGGTAGGCAGGGGTAGGAAAAGAGAGAAAATAAATTTGAATATGGGCAAGCAAGAGTGTGAAGGACAGAAGGGAGGCAGGGAGTTTGAAGAGGTGGGGAGGAAGAGGGATTCTTGGAAGGTTAAAGGGAGGAAACAAACGAGAAATAAACATGATCAAGTATAAAAAAGTTGAAAAGATGACAGATACACAAGCTAATAATTCAGAAAAAAGTTAGAATAGGGTGAGTAGGAATAATGTGTAAGTCACTTTATTCACATTATTATAACCTGGCCTAAAAATGTTCTTTCTCCATCTTGAAGTAAAAGGCGGAACAATACCTGTAGATTAACACTAGAATATGATGCTGGCAAAGACGTGCTGTCAAAAGGATGTAGAGCCGTAGTATTGTTTTGTTATGCCAATGATGTACTATTGCAGACAGTAATGTCGATTCACTTTTTCGATGAACAATTCTAGGATGCAAGAAAATGACACTGGTTTGTGTATCGCATTCACTGTCAGTTCATACAGTACATGCCTGTATGGCAACTCAAACCCCCTTGTTTACAATGATAGTTATTATAGATTAAGATATTCTCATTTTAGCCGCCTATTATCCAAAAATGATTTATTAGATTTGTGATGTAACATTCTCGTCACATCTTGATAACTTTATAAACACTGCGTAAGTGCTATTACAAAACCATTATTAGCAAGCCTGGTTGTCGGTGCATACTTACCAACCTTGCCGAAACAGCTTGAGTGATCCACAACTCATGATTTCACAACTATCCATCCGCAGGTAAGGATACTTTTTTTTTTTTTTTTTTTTTTTTAAGCATTGTACATACGTTTATCCTCATTCATGCAGCTACAAAACATTTCGTGCTACTTATAAACTCACGTAAGTCAAGTTGTGTCTAAGATCAGTTGTATAAACTTTTGCCTATACATGTACTTCACGATCAAATAAGATAATAAGGTGACAAAAAAAAAAAAAGCGATTTGGGGTAACAGTTGTCATTTATAAAGGCTTTTATATCGTAGAAATTTGTTATAATGTGTTATAATTACTGTCTTCATCATCATCATGTACGCTATCCATTTTGCGAAACTGATCTCTGTTCAGCAGGGTGAAGACAGCTGACTATATTATAACTAGGCAAACTTTCTAATGTATCCTGTTTAAGAAATTTGCATGTAATGACAAACAATACCGGGGTATTCTACTCACAACTAACCAGATTTTAACCCTTTCAGTCCAAGGACGTAATTTATAATTCACATCTGCGACGATTTTATTTTGGTGCAAAGAGATTTTTGGAACAAGAGAGGTTAGATACACCATTGAGCACTTCATCTCTTAGCAGTAAAAAGAAAAAAAAAAATGGAAGTATTTTCTAGCTGGTGCTGTTTAGCCTCAGTGTCGTATTTTGAGCCACACAGGAAGCTTAACATCCCATGCTTATTGACTTATTTTGCTGTTTTCATCATAACATGCTTTTGTATGTTGTTGATATGGTTTTATATGGTTTTAGTATCAACATAGTTCGTATAAATGGCATACAAGAGGATGATCAGGTGTTATGTGCAAAATATATCCCAAAGTAGGAGCTGTTGGGAAATCTCCAAAGCCATTTAGAATACAGACACCAACGCTACGCACCCACAGACCCCACGCCAAACCAAAGGCATATGCTGATTGGGGTCAGAGGGCCAAGTGCATATATCTCCCGGGATCCATCACAAATTATCCTACATGCTCATACCTCCACGTCATTCTCTAGCCAGCCATTTTGCTTCTCTAAATACTCCTCCACTCGCCACAAAATATGCTGAGTAAAATTTTTAGTTTTTGACTTATGTGCCTACAGTGAGCCGTAAGCTGAAAGAAGAGAGATATGTACAGTGTAGTCGAGATACTGAAGAGAAATCAGTGTGTGTGTGTGTGTGTGTGTGTGTGTGTGTGTGTGTGTGTGTGTGTGTGTGTGTGTGTGTAAGAGTCTAATTTTCACCGGCTTTGTAAACTTAACACGACCTCTTTTTAAGCGCTTTATTCTGAACATTAGAACTCTGTAATGCCCAGCCCCATGCTGCCCTTAGTGTTAGTCGCGTTTTCTTTTTCGATTTCCTTTTTCTTTTGCTTAATTGTGGCAGGCACTTCTACCGTGCCTGCCATTCAGGGTTAACCGATTCTGACCAAATCTGGATACAATGACCATCCTATGACCTAGTTGTGTCAGCAAGAGTTTGGTTGCTAGGCAATTACTCGTTGTGAAGCAACGGCGGAAAAAAAAAAAAAAACTTTTTCTTACTTTTCACATTTTGAGCTGTAGAAGCATTAATAATGTGTGAAGAAAGCTCTGACTTCTTTGGGTGTAATCTTGAGGTCTTTCCCTATCGGAAGTGTGCTATACATTTTTCACCTCTCTCTTCTAGTTTTCCAGTGGCAACCCTGTGAAGATTGACCTCGTTGTCCCGAGTATCTTTTTAAATTGAGACAGGCACTTCTAGCCTTCGGCATTAACCGATTCCTACCAAACCTGGACACAATGACCAGGCTGCCACCTAGTCTTGTCCGCAAGGTTTTGGTTGCTAGATAACAACTCATCGCCTAGCAACGGCCCGCCTAGCCCCTCCGCGGTCATGAGTCCAGAAAATGTGACCTTCATGGCCAGCCCTGGCACAATTTTCTCAGATCTCGAAGAGAGATTTTTTTTTCCTACTAAAATGAAGAGAAACGTATGGGGAACCTAGCAATGCAATTTTTAGCTTCCAAGCCCATCCTGTGCTTCGCGATGAAGCGCGAAAAATTTCACCCGTGAACGCTAAGGAGTGTAGTGGAAAAACATCGCATTTAGAAACATCGATAATTTCACTCCCCAAGAAGATTTCATTGGTGCTGAAATGGATTGAAACGACTAGATATGTGTCTTACGAACAAAATCAGTGCATAATAGGCCTATGGGAAGTTTCACAAAAAATATTATTTTTTCACAGTTAATGGTTATTGTGTTTATACAAGTATCGAATTATATCTGTTGTTTGGGTGGTTTAGTTTGTGTCCAAAGAGAGGTGAGAGATGGTATTTTAAGACTCTAACCAGGTAAGGCTCCTCCTTTGTGTGTGGAGGCTGAACCGCAACGGCACGCTTAGAGCTGGCCATTGGCGCCTACCGGTTTGTCTTCTTACATGTTACTGATGCAAAATAATGTAAATACTAAAAAGATATAAATAACATACAGGAGAATAAATATAAATCACTAAGGACGAGGTGCTACGAAGAATCCTGTGTCACCTAAGATGCAACTGTTTGTGCTTAATGAATGAATAATAATGCCAACTCTGCTTAATGGATGTTAGACATTAGACCATACAGGCAAAAATTAGTCACAAAGAGGAAAAAAAAGAGTCAGTGTTCTTACAATAGATACTGAGGCACTTGCAAAATTCAAACGTGTCTGGCTTCAGTACACACTTGCTGGGATGCAGGCTATTCATATCTAGTAGTCACAGATGTTCCCTCAATGACCGTCGATTAATGGTGGCTAAACTACACCTTCGGGGCCTAGTGACCCTAAATGTTTACACCAGATGTAGGGTGGACGCGCTGAAAATAAAGTGATTTAGGACAGTGTGTGTGGTAAGATGGTTTGACTGTGATAAACGACAGGGCAAGAGAAAGGTATGGAAGGAAACGAAACATGAAGAAGAGCTCTGACCAGGGTGTGCTGAAGTGGTATGGCCATATGGAGAAGACGGGTGATGAAAAACTGATAAGAGGATACACTGAGAGAAAGTGGTATGGGTGAGGGGAAGGGAAGGACACGCAAGGAGATTTATGGACGGAGTGAAAGCAGTCTTTAGCTATGTTTTAACCGTATTTTCAGTCGTATTTTGAACTATATTTCTGAGCTGTATCGTATACCGTATTTTCAGAAATTTTTAGGGTCCACATTTTTAGTCAGATTTCTTATTATAACTCTGAACAGTATTTGAAGCCGTGTAATTTGAGTCGCATTTTGAGCCACATTTTTTTGCCGCATTTTTAATTGTATTTTGAGCTTCCTTTGATTTGTGTGTTGAATCCTATTTCAAGCTGCGCTTTCAGCTGTATTTATGTATTGATTTTTTAGCCATTTATGTCAGCCAGATTTTGAGTCCTATTTGCATCGTACATTTACCCGTATTCAGTTATTTATTGAGAACCTTATTTTGACCCGCATTTTCATGGGTATATGAAGCCCCCAGACACCTCTACCTTACAAGCCAGTTCTTTTTTATACTGCCTGTTACTATTCTGCTGTGCGCTATTCATACAAACTATCAGTAACAGAATTACATAGCAGGATACTTGAGTGTTATATGCAAAACCAATAGTCAAGAACAGCATCAGGTAAAAGGACATGGTATATGCGGGGGAAAAGAGGGAGAGGTAGTGTCAGTAATGTATAATTCGGGATAAAAGTTGGTCTAATATTTCACCTCTTCTCACCGTACTACGAGTATGTTGGCTGATATCCTTATGGTAACAGAGGCTTGGTATGTGATTCTGTTCATAGATGATGCCCTTTGATACGATGAGTCTGGAAGGAAAGTGACGGTCATGCTGTAAGTGTGACGAAAACGCAATGGATTTGTGGGTCAACTTTTAACCCTGTACCACATTTAGTAAGAGCTGGATGTTGAAGTCTGAGAGTGTTGTGACATAAACAGTTATGTACAACACATGAAACTCTACGCGAATGACGAGGCTGAATTATTTGGTACAGTACTTTTTTGATGGAATCGTTTTTCTTGGGTTTCATTTTTGTCCGCGTAAACACTGCTAAGAAAGGTAACATTTATCATGAAAAAATAGAAGCTATGGCGAATGAAAGCTAGTAAGCAGAACGCACAGAAACAAAGCTGATGAGAGAAAGAAAAGATGGAAACTGAGAACGAAGTACAGTGTAAAACCTAATACTATCTCTCCTTCCCTCCCACTGGCCCCACTCTCTCTAACCCCTTCTTTCTCTTCCCACTGAACC
>NC_136966.1:6698898-6709135 GCF_032717465.1 Coenobita brevimanus
GTGTTGGAGGCGATAGATTCGTGGATTTGGAGGCTGAGGACTAATCATGCTCACATATCGAAATGGTGTTTATAATTTTGGAACGCAACAGGATTTGATGTGCCATACTTCACTCTCTGGGAAATGTGAGGCTTGGGATGTTGGGAGTTGTATTATCTTGGGCTTACTTATCTCCCTTGCTTGTTGATTTCATAACGCCATATATTTTAAATGGAGGAGTTATACCCACAGATGAACGCTGTATATATCTTAACAGTAACCACCATTTCCTACTGTGAGTACAACTTTTTCACCCTTCCTTGCGCCCTTTCCTTGTCAGGTAGTGTGTTCTTGAATAAATGGATGCGGTGTAGCGGATGGATTACACACAACTGACAACCTTCTCTTCTATGTTATTTATATCGTTTAATATCGACATACTTTTTCAAAAGTAACATACAAGAGAATAACGAGGAGCAATATACGGAATAAATCGCCAAACAAATGTTGCTACGTTATCTCAAGATCTACATTGTCTAGGATCTTGAGTCGAGAGGTGGAATGATCCAATAATTATGGCGTAAAATATTACATTACCATGACTCACTCATTAACATACACATGTTTTCTGAAGTTCAGGGACACATTTCCTTTACCTCTCGGTAGGAAAAACAGCGTCATCTCCAAATGGAAATAATAGATCTGCACATGTCCTTTTTCAAATCAAGATCTTGGCTTCACGTAAAAGTGCGAGGCAACATTAGTCAGACGAGGCAGCCACCCAAAGACGCAGATAGAGAATATATCAGATCTTGAAAGTGATGGCAGGTGGATTGAGCTGGGTTTTGCTGGGTTAGGGAGAGTCAAGGCTTTAGTAATGCTTCCCCCTGGTACAGAAAGGGGTACACAGACTATATCTACCTCCTCCAGTCCAAAATAAGTCTCCTAACATAAATAAAATATGGGAGACATGGAAAGAATATGGTGTCGGTAAAGGACATCCTTGCAGTGAACGTAGGGTTAACAGTGCCGGAGAGGTGGTAAATGTGGCAGAAAAATGGACATAACACCTTCCTGGGACAACAGCTGGAGAAACACAAATCCCTAAAACTGGAAAGACGGACAATAGACAAAATCAGGGACTTTTACGCCCCAGTTGCTGCCTTCTTCACTTCCTTTTTGCTGGTGATGAGAGTGACAGTGATGGTCAACACGTCACGCAGTTCAGTTGTATTCATAAGAGATTCTCAGAAATTTTTACGACAAACACGTCTCCATAACAGCAATTATTACTGCAAGATTTTTTTTTTTTTGTTCATAGAGTTTCACTCTCATATTTATTCAAATTTGAATTTGAAGTGCTTGGTGGCTCTACGGATAAAAACAACGTAAATATCCAAGCATTCTTCTACAGCTTAAGTTTAGGAGGGTTTATAAATACAGTTGCTGTACCTACACCAAGGGGTGGCCTACTTTATGGTCTGTTTGGGCGTCTGGGAACTATCATATTACATAGTGTGGTTGAGAAATCACTGTACTGTACATTAGCAGACACTGCTACACCTCACGTACATCTCACACTATTACACCCAGTTATGTTATCCCTCACCGCATCTCACACTGCCACACCTCACGTACACTTCACACTATCAAGCCCAGTTCTGTCAATGCCTCACCTCATCTCACACTGCTACACATCATGCACACCTCACACATCACACCTATTTATGGCAAGCCTCACCTCATTTCGCACTGCCACACCTCACAGCCCCTCACGTCATAATTTCCTTCTGCCACACATAACGCTACCACACTGCATAAACACCTCACCTCACACTGCCACACCTCACTCCGCCACACACCACACTATCACATCTCACACTGTCATAGCACACATTTATACCACACACACACACACACACACACACACACACACACACACACACACACACACACACACACACACACACACACACACACACACACACACACACACACACACACACACACACACACACACACACACACACACACACACACACACACACACACACAGCGTCACACCTACTGTTCCGAAGTGTACATAGGCTTTTTTGACACATTATACAGCAGAATTTCCTGAGTGTGGAGAAATATATGTTAGCTTCATAGGCTGTTAGGATGATAAAAATGAAAGATGTGAAGTATGAAGGATAACTGAGTCAAGAGAAGTTTCCATATGCTAACACTATATGATTTTGTTCAGTAGAGAGATATTCTGTTAACGAAAGAATTAAAAGAAAAGAAAATTTAATTATTTTGATTTTGTTTTTACCAAATATTATTATTAAACAGAATGAACATTTGGTCAGACACTGCTGAGGAAGTTATCATCCGACCTACACTATGGGTATTCATAATTCTCATGACTTGCAGATATGAACTTAAGTAAACCAGACTGGATTAATGTAAGCGTGTGTGTGTGTGTGTGTGTGTGTGTGTAACCCTCCCTCGTACATGCTCTTCACACACATGCTACAGGTGTACCGTTGAGGCAGACAAGACAACGTACCTGACCCTCACACAACCCAGGTGTTACCAGCGGTGTGTGTGTGTGTGTGTGTGTGATTAAAGCGTCTGGCTGTAGAATGAAAGATATACAGATAGATAGATAGATACAGAGAGAGAGAGAGAGAGAGAGAGAGAGAAATGAACACACACACAGACACATTCAGACACGTGCACCCTCACACACATACAGATACAGGTAGATATGTAGACAGATAGGCAAACAGACAGACAGATAAGTAGAATTAGAAAAAAAAATGCTGACAGAACGCGATTTATTTTCTGTAACAAGTCAGAATTTAAGAAGTAAAAATAATTAAGACATGATAATTACTCATCTGCTGGATGGTAACTTCTATTAACTACGGTGATGGTAACTGATTTATGGTGGTGGTTTAGCAATTTGTGTTTCAGTTTATGATATGGATGTACGATTTCTAATTAACAGAAATCTTGCAGATAACAATGTTAAATTCAGCAATGTATCTGACAGAGCAGCAGTGGTTGTTATCAGACTGTGCAAAAAATATACCCTGAAAGTGATACAAATATATCCACCAACTTCTCAGAGCTCAGCTGAAGAAATTGAAACATTCTATGATGACATCTCACAGATTTTGGAAGAGGAAAAGACCACCTATACTATACTCATGGCAGACTTCAATGCAAAAGTTGGAAAATCAAAAAATGGAGAAGCATGGATGGGAAAATTTGGAGTGGAAGAAAGGAACGAAAGAGGAGAAATGCTGGTAAATTTTGCTGAAATGTTTAACATGAGAATAATGAACATATTCTTTCACAAAAGAACAGGGAGAAAGTGGACCTGGAGAAGCCCAAATGGAGAAACAAAGAATGAAATTGACTTCATTATAGCAAAAAAGAATAACATGATCACAAATGTCACAGTTATCAACAAAGTAAGTATCAGAAGTGACCACAGAATGGTGGGTTGCACAGCAGGATTCAGTTTCAAAAGTGAAAGAATGAAGATGATTAAAGATAAAAAGATATGCCCAATAAAAGTAAATGAAAACAAAGCAGCCTTTCAGTTGGAAATAAAGAACAGATTTCAGGCTCTCGGTAATGCTGACTGTGACATTGATGAGTTGAATGACAGACTAACAAAAGTGCTAAAAGACTCAGCGGAGGTAGTAGGAAAACCTAATACAACCAAAGCCAAGAAGTATTCAGAAAAGACACTTGAGTTTATGAAAAAAAGAAAGGAATTGAAAGTAAAAACAAAAAAAGATGAAATAGAACGAGCGGAATTAAATAAGCTTATCAACAAAAGACAAAGAGAAGAAAAAAGAAAGAGAAACATGGATCAAATCAAAGAAACCATCAAAAAAGGAAAAAGTCTGAAACAGGTCCGAAGTAAAATGGCATTTGGAAAGCAACAAATTACATCACTAAAAGACAAAAACGGTGAAGCCATTAAATACAGAGATAAGATATTGAAGAGAGTTGAAGAATTTTACAAAGAACTGTGTGCATCAAAGACAGTAGTACCAACAGCTAACTTTTCAGTTGACACAAGTGAAGTACCTGAGGTAACACCAGACGAAGAAAATAATTCTCTCCAAAATATGAAAAGAGGGAAAGCTCCTGGAGAAGATGGAATAATAGCAGATGTACCGTTGGATGCAGGAGTAGAAGTACAAACTAGTCTTGCTCACTTATTTACTCAATATATAAAAAAGAAGTAAATTCCCAAAACATGGTGTAATGCAATAGTTATTTTACTTTACAAAAAAGGTGACTCAAAAGACCTTAGTATCTATCGACCCATTAGCTTATTATCAGTCATTTACAAACTCTTCACTAAAAGTCCTTACAAACAGAATAACTACAAATTTGGAGGAAAACCAACCTCGTGAACAGGAAGGATTCCGATGCGGGTATTCGACCACTGATCATCTAAACACAGTGAATCAGCTAATTGAGAAAACTACAGAATAAAATAAGCCACTGTGCTTAGGTTTTGTTCATTACGAAAAGGCTTTCGACTCAGTGGAGCACATAGCAATTATAAATTCATTGCGAGAACAAGGAGTGAAGGAGAACATTGTAAAATTGCTCGAAAACAAATATAAAGAGGGAACTGCTACAATTAAATTACATGAATACTCAGAGAAAATTAAGACTGAGTAGGGCGTGCGTCAGGGAGATACAATTTCACCAAAGTTATTTACAGCGTGCCTAGAAAGTATTTTCAGAAAGCTAGACTAGGAAAACAAAGGAGTGAACATAGATGGAGAAAAGTTAAACCATTTAAGATTTGCAGATGACATTGTCCTAATCTCAGAAACAGCAGATACATTGCAAGAAATGTTAAATGACCTGAACAGAGAAAGTCTCAAAGTAGGGCTAAAGATGAACCGGAGTAAAGTAATGTTTAATCCTCAGACACCAAAGAGCGTCGTCAGAACAAGTGGAGAAATTCTTGAAGAAGTCGAGGAGTACAATTACCTGGGACAAATACTAAAATTAACGAAAGATAATGATAGCGAAATAAAAAAGACGCATTACAATTGGGTGGAAAGCTTTCGGTAAACATAGGGACATTACGAAAAAGTAGCTTGCCAGTTTGTATGAAACGAGAAGTATATAACGAATGTACAATTCCAGCTATGACGTATGGTTGTGAGACTTCGAAAAAATCGATGGAAAATAAATTAATTCGTTCTCAGAAAGCAATGGAAAGGTCCAATGTTGGGAATATCTTTAAGAGACAGGAAAAGATCAACCTTGGTGAGAGAGCAGACTAAAGTCAAAGATATTATAGAAGTTATAAAAGAACAAAAATGGAAGTGGGCAGGCCATATAACAAGAATAAGGGATAATCGATGGAGCAAGAGGACACCAAGAGATTGTAAGCGTAGCAGAAAAAGGCCAGACAGGAGGTGGAGGGATGAGATAAAGAAATTTGCAGGGAAAACGTGGCAAAGATTGGCTCAGTCAAGAAATTCGTGGACAAGGTTGGGGGAGGCCTTTGTTCACCAGTGGACTTGCATTGGCTGATGGTGATGATGATGATATATCTATCTATCTATCTATCTATCTATCTATATATATATATATATATATATATATATATATATATATATATATATATATATATATATATATATATATATATGAGAGTATGTATGTATGGATGTAGATTAGCATCCTTTTACGACAAACATGTTGAATTTAAGCAACTCTTCCGCCTTATGTCATCGGTGAAAAGTAAAGTCTGTATTTCAGTTTATTGTAGTCTACATATCTGTTCGCACGTTTTATGCGTCACTGCCGTAATCCAGAATCATTCAGGCTAGGTGACCAGCCAACGCTTCTGGTCAAATTACATGATCTTTTATGTCGCCTCGGGGAGACCTTGACTGATGCACAAAGCACATGGCCGACGCCCAGACTGGCAGCTCACAACACTAATCCTCCAGGCGCGTCTTTACGGTTCGAATCCAGACCCATATTTGTGTATGTAGTTATTAGTTCTGCATTGGACTACGACAGGCTGATAAAGATAATGATGGTATGAAAGGATAAACATTCATGGTTATGATGATGATACAAGTGAAATAAAATGTATGGTGGGAGTCTCTTGTAGCCATATGGATGTGTAAGAGACAGGAGAAACTAAAGCCAGGGCGGAGGCTACTTGGGTGGGTACTAGCTGAGTATATATTTTATAAGGTGTATCACGAGTGTCATATGTATCAGGCCAATCTTGTCCTACTCTTAAGCATCGCTCCCAACACAATATACGTCCGTGTTCAATTAACCTACTACCCGCTTGTATTCAGATACGTCATGAGTCTGTATTGTGTATATTTTTTTTATGCTTTCGTCTTCAAACTACCAAACTCCTCACAAACAGCCTGTCTTCATCTACCATACACTTCACATCTAAATTCACAACCAAAATGTTTTTAGGCTACCAAACATTTCACATCTAAATTCACAACCAAACTGCCTTCAGCTACCCAGCATTTCACAGAGAAACTTTCTTGAGTCTGAGTTAATTATATGACTGATTGTCTATACCTTATCTTCATTCATAATGCCCAATAATTAGTCAAACTTTCTTGATCTTGGTGACGTAATTCATAACTCACTTTTTTAATTACTCGACTATTTTATTAATCACATGAAAGGCCTCCTGAACTGAAGAGGTTAGTGAAGGCTAAAGCTAACTCCTGTTTGAAAAAAAAAAAAAAAAAAAATCTCTCCTACGCTGAATTAAAAAAAAAATCAAAAAGTGTCAAGACAGTGAGATTAGAATAGAAATAATTTTTCTATTCAGTGGAGTAAGCATGAGAGGAAGGAGAGTTGTTCTACCCATGTGAGTGTTAAGATATTGTATAAGTACTGCTTGGGATGATCAGCTCTTCATCAAGGTTCCCGATCCATATATGTAGCCCGGTAAGCTGTGCAATACCTAGAAAAGGCCATTTAAGTAACATGTATTACCTTCACATACGCTTTCCAGCGATGTGCAAGGGTTCCCTGTGGCCATGCAGTATTTTCAAAGTAACGCAATGCTGTTGCTCATTTTGGAGCCGTTTTATTTTCCTTCAAGAATATGATGGGAAAATTTTCAGAAACATAATGTAAATAACAATTATTATCAATTATTATATTGTTCATAATCTTTACAACGATGTGCTTGAATTTGTTGTAGCTGTAATAATCTCCGAAATAAAATATCTGTGGTGCTGGGCCTGGTTGTGTTCTCGATCCCTTGCATCTCTCACTAGCCCGAAACATAATATGACTCATTTTGATGGTGGCAGGAGCAGCAGGAGCAGCAGCAGCAGCAGTAGCAATAATAGCAACAACAACGACAATAACAGCAACAACAACAACAACAGAAGTAGTAATTATAGTAATAGTAGTAGATGCGGCAGTAAGTGATAATAATAATAATAATAATAATAATTATTATTATTATTATTATTATTATTATTATTAATAAAAATGATAATAATAATAAAAATGATAATAATAATAATAATAATAATAATAATAATGACGATGAAAATAATAATAATAATAATAATAATAATATTGATAACGAAGAAGGGGAAGAAGAAGAAGAAAAAAAACAAAAAATACTGTCGATAATAAAAACCAGTCAATCCCTGGCCAAGGTGTAGTGCTGGAATACGCCACCATAGTTCACATCATTTAAGCGTAGAAGACCACTCTACTTCGGTGTGGGCATCAGGCAGACTATGACAGAAAAATCTTCCACCAGTTCTTTTATTTAAACCGTGACTCGAGACTTCTTAATAACATCCGTCTATCTGTCTATTATCAGACGCCTTAATCCCATAAGGGGTGGCCACAAACAAATGACCTCCATGTAGCCCTGTTCCCCGTCATTTCACTTCCCTCTTCCCAGCTCACACCTCCCTCTTTCTCATAAACCTCTTCACTCCATCCTTCCATCTCATCCTCTGCCTCCCTCTCCCTCTCACCCCCCTCCACCTCACTCGTATACACTCTCCTCGTTAGTCGTTAGCTCTCCATCGTCTCCACATGGCCAAATCACCTCAGTGTATTCCTCCTAATACTTCCTATCACATCCACATGCACATCACAACTCTCCTTCACTTCCTCATTGTTCAGTCTGTCTCTTCATGTAACTCTACATGCTTCTCTCAGATAACTCATTTCCACTGCTCTCACTCTCGACTAGAGTCCTTCCAACAAGCTCGAAGCCTCACTTCCATACTTTAGAGCTGGTATCACAATACTCTCATGCATTGACTTTTTTACTTCAGTGCTCACTTCCCTGTTTCTTATCACTGCTTTCAAAGGACGAACAACCTTTCTTGCTTGCTATACTCTTTCGAGCACTTCATCCTCCAAATTTCCGTCCTTACTCATCACATTACCCAAGTACTTAAATGCACTCACATTTTCCATTTCCTCACCATTCAACCTCACTATTCATTGTGTGACGTCATTTCTTTCGAAGACCATAACTTTATTTGTCTCTACATTCACCTTTAGATTCCGTTTCTTACACACTCTCCTAAACTCTTAATAACAACAAAAACCAATCAAAGAAGAAGAGGAAAAAAAACTTTGTAGCTGTTCTATTTCTTTATTTATATAGCGAGATACCTAACACCAAAGTTCATTGAGGGTGACCACGGAACAAAACCCTGCACGTCTTTCATCCCAGACATAACTGCCTCCTCTTGCAATTCCAAGCTACCTTTCCTCATGTATAGCTGCAGACATAAATGTTGGTACACTTCATCACGATAGGTAACGAGAAAATGCGCAGTGACTCGCAAAATAGTAATGCAATCTTCAGAGCCCAATAAGCTTTTCAGAAAATTGTGTAGGCGTTCCACAATTTTTTTTTCTTAACTAAGAACTGGATCAGTATTATTACCCGCAAGTATACTCCCCCACTTAACAGGTAAACAATATCTTATTGGTTTCTCACACTAAGCACAGTGATATAATAATGGATGTGTTGTTATGTGTATTGTGGTAGCAGTAAGGAAGCATTATTTGTTTCTTAATACATCTGGAAACTTTAAGTAGACTTATATGTGAGGGTAGGTGGATGTCTTAAAATATTCCATCTCATACCACAAACCTGTAATGGATATTTAACTTAATGGCGCCTTGTTCAGCAGTTGAGAATAAGCTTTTGTTTACTAAGATGTGATTACTGGAGGGATGGCTCGGTTTTATTAACTGAGTCTCTCTCTCTCTCTCTCTCTCTCTCTCTCTCTCAACCTGTCATCCCACTCAAGCCCCTTCATTTCTTCGACCTTCATGACTTTTCAGCTGACATCCTCTGCATCCCTCTTTCAACTGTCTCCTCTGCTTTCTTCACCTTTCTCTTCTACACATCACCTCTTCTTTCTGCTCACATCACTTCTTTTCGTCATTCCTGCCTCTTCACTTCTCTCTTGTCCTCTTCACCTCTCTTATGCTTTCATCCACTCTCTTCTACTCTCGTCACCTCTACCTTTACTTCCTTCTTCTCGTTTCATATCCCCTTTTGCCCCAAACTTTACCTCTCCTTGCAGGATTGGAGTTGATCTTGTAACCTACTGATTTTCAGATGCCTTTCTTAAACTGGATAAAATCTCCTGACAAAGCACAATAAATTGACATCCTGCAGGGGAAACCAAAGAACAGTTTTGTGTTATTACAGATCTCATCTCTACACTTAATATAGACTGCAAAAATTTATGTATGAAGATGATTCCTGCGGGCGTATCACATTATTTTAAGAATAATCATTGCAATAAGCATGTATTGCTCTAAGCCCTTCAAACCGGTTACGTTAGCTTATTCTTTGCACTGGACAGAGTACCTTCACGTGGTGGCACCGATATAACCATGTTGCTCCGCTGCCTGGTTATGCAAACGTCCCTCAGCTTCCTCCCTACACCCCTTGAGTAGGAAGGTGGGCAGCAGAGGAAGGACAGTTTCAGCCTTCAGTTCACCGGGTTTACGTTTCGATGACTCTGGGGCCACAGCGTCAACTACTACTGAACGGTTTTGGACAAACTTTTGGAACTGGATGGATTAGATATAGCCTTCATTTACCCATTCATTGGTGAGCATCATTTCAGAGTTAAATATGATTATATGAAAGTACGGAGAATAGAATACAAAACATCCTCGGAATGAAGGGGGGTTAAGTGGTGTTGTTTTAGGAGAATCATTCCTT
>NC_136966.1:6709235-6897716 GCF_032717465.1 Coenobita brevimanus
TTAACTCAGGTTCGGTACAGAGCAGTCTGTTCGGCCAGTGAGAGATATAATGAGTTAGTAAAAATACTACTCAGAGGCTAGTATAGATATATCCCTTCAAACCCGTTTAGAACGAATAATTCAGAACCAAGTATGGCAGTTAAACAACAGATTAAAATTTCCAATAGACTAAAGGAAAGGAACATAAATTATAGAAAAATAAAAAGTGGAGTAGAAACACTTACGTAACCGGTACGCGATTTTGAATAGGGGTGTAAAGAGGAAGATAAGAAAGAGCAGAGCGAGGTTATGAAATATTTCGTATCAGTATTTCACCAAGGAAAAATCTACTGTAGACCTGATCCCTAGAGCAACAAATATTTACGATGATAACACGGACAATATTCTTGGTAAAATACCGTTAGTAAGGAGGACGTATCGAAAGAAATTAAATAAGTTAAAATTCCCAAAATCGCCAGGGTCAGGAAGATATAAATACACAAAATTATAAACGAAACCAAAGAAGAATTAATGTCAGCCCCATTTAAACGTTACTGAATGAATTCCTTTTAAAATTCATGAGAAGTTCCAGAGGTGTGGAAGACCGCAAACGTAGTGCCCATTTTCAAAAAGGGTGAGAAAGCAGCTTTCAACACTCGAATTTATCATCAGATAAGCCTAACGTCAATAGTAGGAAAATGCTGGAGTCAGTTTTGTCTTTGGGTGCTCACTTCACACTCTCGAAAAGCACGAAATTTCCCTTTTTATCGTTTTCTCCTTTCCGAAATGAGGATCTCCGGCAGAAATGGATTTATCTGTGTGGAGGAAAAGATCAGATCATCGATGATAATGCACGGACATATTATAAGTTATTTCTGGAACCAACTGCCTTTGAAAGGAGTCTTAAGTATGAATTACTTGATCTACCAATACTACAAAGGCAGAAAAAGCTTAAAGATGATGCACTTCCAACTTTGCTTATGCCTATGTCGCAGAGTAAGTCCCTCATTTTTTGGTTTCACAGTAAGTCACAGAACAAAAATTATGCTTCTTCTCCCTGGAAAATAATGGAAATTATGTGTAGATACAGTAGATACACAGTTGTATGTTGGGTGATTCTACGTAATAGATTTATATGTTGTGATGACATACGTGGTACTTACATTACTATGGTATGTGTATACAAATTATAAATGTTTTGATGATGTGTCGTAAGAGAAATATGCTGTGATGGTAAAAAAAAGTTGTTTGTTGTGATGGCTCATTGGGCCATTATTAATAGTTATTTCTTATATGAGTGACACTAGTTGTAATGGTGTGTGAGGTGAGTCACATATACTGCATTAGAAACAAGGATGCACAGGTTGTGGAGGTGTGTGATATGAGGTACATATTTTGATGTGTTCATTGAGTTGTATGTAAGTATGATGTGGTATAAGTTATAGGCTGTAAATGATTTGCAGAAGTTATGTACTGTATTGTGAGGATGGGTGGTACTAGTTATATGCTGTGATGGTGCAGTCAGTCAGGTTCACATGAGCCAAGGGTCTCAGCAACAACAACAACAACAACAACAACGGGAAGGGTTAGAGGAAGCCTGGAAAAATTGGACAGTTATTAAGAAGAAAAGAGAAAGGGAAAAAGGTAGCGTGTGAAAAGGGAAAGAGTAGGGAAGAAAACATAAAAAAAGAAGGACAGTAGTGATACTGGAAAGAGTTTGGTATGACTTAAGAGCTGAAAAGTGAATAATAGGCAAAAGTCACGGGTAGAAAATGTCATGAACAGAATGTGTAAGAAAAGGAAGGGCGGGAAGTTGGATGTAAAGAAAGAGGTGGGACAGAAATGAAAATAGATTCTAAAGGGAGATCGGAATGTGATAGACTGGAGGGAATCGAGAAGCAAATATTTTTTATTTTAATTTTGCGTCATTTCGAGGTGACCCTATTGTGCACACCTCAGTTCAGTTACTAGAGCCCCATTCGGCAACTAGAGACATCAGTGGGCAGTACTGTACATTAATTTTTTATCCTATTAAATATTAGTTTTCTCATGGTAATAACTCAACCATGCTCTTAAATATTAGCTTAGCCTAGATTTATTGAATAAAAATGTATGATAGGTTAGTACTGTAATATAAATTTTGTTATCAGTGAATAGAAGAGGAGGACAGGGTTAAAAAAGACGAAGAGAAATTGCGAGGACGTGGTGCAGAACCAAACAATTAGAGAGCAAAATAAATGAAACGGGACAGTGGAGGAGGAAAGACAGGCTGGGGGTAAGAGAGAAATTGGAGGTTAGGGTTGCAATAACTGAAATGAAACTTAACAAATTAACCACACTGTCCTGGCCGAGATTCGATTTCAGGGCCCTGCGCTTCACACTCGCGCACGTTACCACTGAGCCGAAAGAGAGGATCTCCACTTTGCCTCTGGGCAATGTGGGCTTTTATAGACCTCATCACATCACTCTTTTCTTCCCTTGATGATTAATTTGGTGAGTTTTGAATACATATGGCAGTGTAACATTGGAGGCCACCACTGGGGACGCTGTGGACTACACAGAACAGTTCATCACTGGAAAGTAAGGACAAGGACACTGTCAGCTAACCAAGGAACAACATTAAATTGCCAACCAAGCCTCACATCACATCCCACCGCTGCCACCAATGTAATAACTGAAATGAAACTTAACAAATTAATCACACTGTCCTGGTAGAGATTTGACCTCAGGACCCAGCGGTTCACATGTGTGCACGTTACCATTGCGTACTTGTAACGTGCGTGCTTGTGAGGTGCGGGGCCTGAGATCAAATCTCGGCCAAAACACTGTGATGAATTTGTTAAGTTTCATTTCAGTTATTACAAGGTGACTGATAAGAAAGAGACAGAAGGAGAGAAAAGGACTAACTGATAGAATAGTTTTGTTAGTTGCAAGATTCCTTACACCATGCAGCCACGAAAGGACCTTTAGGTCTGTTGCTGTTTGCTCTCCTTTGTACTTCGTCCTACCCACTCTGTCCTCCTTCCGCACTACTTTTCCTTTCTCTCTCACTCCTCTTCTCCACTTCCCCCTCCTTTTTATTTTTTTCTCTCCTGTATATCTTCCTCCACCCACTCTTTTCCTTCTCTTCTCTTCTCTTCTCTATTCTGGGACTTCCTTCCTCCCTACCCTCTCCCCATTTTTCCCATTCCTTCAACTGCCTTCCTTCACCCTTTCATTTTTCATTTCCTATCTTTACCTATATTTTAGCATCTCCCCACTTCCCTTCCCTCCCCACTTCTCTCCCACTCTCCTCCCACTCCCCACTCTTCCGATCCTTTCCCATCCCTCACCCCTACTCTCTCCCTCCTTTCTCCTTACACCCAACCCTTCCTCCTCCACCCCTTCTCTCCATGTTTGGCCTGTTTCCGCTGTCAGATCAGATCAGCGTGATGGGGACTCGTGCCATGACAACCTAACCACCTCATTACTGCCTGTATTTCTCCCTCAGTTGGAGACTTTCTTTCCTTATCTCATTCATGACCTTTGATGGTATACAATCATACTCCAACCCATCCCCTTTCTTGTTTCCACTCTAACCCTCCCCCCCTTCTCTCTCTCTCTCCGTCACCATCTGTCTGTATGTGTCCATACCGCGTTGTTGGTCTGCCCATCTGGCCCACTGGCATTATCATTGTCTCCATTCCACAGTCTCTGCTTCGAGTTCAATTTCAGACACTGTGCTTCACCATTTTCTTCAGTTTATTTTAGCCTCTATTGGCACCGAACTGGAAAAGAGTTGTAAGTACTTGTTTTTTTAAAGAGTTCTCAAAGTACATTACCATTTGTACGCGTGTAGTTTATGCAACCCAAGTTAAAGTGGTATTTTACAGTTTATCATTACCATCTGCCTCATGTCACTGTGTGGAGGTAATGATATTTGTTGGGAAACTACCAGGTGCAGTTTTTTTTATTTTTTTATTCAGGTTTGAAAGTGTTTGCTAAATGTGCGAAAATATTAACAGCATAGGTCCCTGAGCTATTACCAGATACTAGGTAACTTGTTTAGGAGCTACTGCAAGCAGCTAGCACATTGTATGTAGTGCAGTGTTAGGGTTGTTTAGTGTAGTGTAGTGTTGTATAGATGTGGATATTTACAATCCATTTATTTGATGTACTGCAGCCCATATGTGACTCTTCGTTGAATGATAAGCCAAAAGGTTTCCTTAACAACAGAAATAATTTACCTTGTTGGATGATATCCACACAATAATTATATGGATGCTCAACACTGCTTGGTAAAATCTGATCGCTTTGTTTTATGCAATGGTGACAGGACAGGCAGAAATCTAGTGTCAGAGGACAGTTTTGTGGTTAATGTTGTATGGTGTATAATGAAGATAAGAGCCTGTGTACTTCCCAGCGTTCATCATGAAAGTGTACAGAGGTGCTGCTGAGTCAGGACAATGGGTGGTTGTATTCTGCGTGGCACAGAAGGCTCGCCAACACCACTTCTTCGGTGATTTTTTTCTTTATATTACACATTTTCATTCTCTTCCACGTTTCTGGGGCAAACAATGTTCATATTGAAAATAAATCAATAACAAAAAAAGATTAAATATGGGAATGGCACTCGACATATCTAATATACTATAGTACTAGCTGTGTGTGTGTGTGTGTGTGTGTGTGTGTGTGTGTGTGTGTGTGTGTGTGTGTGTTTTGGGCAGCCGAAACTACACATTCAAACAGCACCAAAATTGGCACAAAAATCGCAAAAAAATCACTGATGTGAAAAAACTTGGTCCTATCACGATTGCAAAACTTTTACTATATTTAATGAGCGATCACATTTTGACCAAAAAACGTCGCTCCTGGCGCCCGGCATAGGATCTCCGTAGGATTTTTTGCCCGCAGCTATAACTGAAATATATTATAGTAGCACAAGAGCCCTCCGCAGGAGCAAGTGAGAGGGGCCCGAAGGGCCCACTAGCACTTGTCTTTCCTATGGAAACACAGGAGAGAATATCAAGGTGTAACTGGCATGATGAATTAAAAGAAAAATAAAACAGACACAGGGTCATGCACACAAAACAAACACAAACATATACAAACACGCAAACACACAACAAACACAAACACATACAAACATTCAACAAACACAAATACATACAAACGCACACCAAACACAAACAAGAAAAACACAACAAACACAAGAAGTAAACACACACACACACACACACACACACACACACACACACACACACGTAAAGACAGCATGCGCCACAAAATAGTATATTCTTCCACGAAACTACTGCCTCTGTAATATTTTGCATCAATATCATACTTTGAAATATACGTGGGAAATATACAGTAAAAGGGTGAGGAAGAGACCTGGTTTACATAACGAGTAAGATCCAGCCAGTCTCCCAAACATCATTACTCTCAGACTGCATACACACAACTTTTACTGGATAGCTGCGTTTTCGTTCCGTTCATTTAGCTCTGTTGCCTTCTGTGAACGCACTTGTGTATATTTGGTTTAAGTTCAAAGTTTTATTCAAGTGAGAGTTTCAAAAGTATTGTAAACCCTTTAAACACAACAATTTCCATTACCTGAACAAAACCGTCTTGCGTTAGTCTCAGCAAAATAACTTATTCTCATTATATTAGGCGATACAGTTAAAATACAGTTATAATTATGTGTCCGTTGCTGGACGTTTGATCCCAGAGTTTATTCAGGATGCCCCTGACAAAAAAAAAAAAAACTTGTTGCAAACGCTAAAACGAGGATGTCTTAATTATTCCATTCTTGCTTCCTACAGACTATCTTCGTTGACTTGGATATATAAATGATGGGTTCTATATACACAGCTTTGTGTCTCCTTCACTGCGACAGGTGTATATACACAGCCTTCATTAACTCCTTCACTACGACAAATGTATATACACAGCCTTCATTAACTCCTTCACTACGACAGGTCTCCTTCCACTAAGATGAATGAAATCGTCTGGGGACAGCAAGAATAAAGCATAAGAAGGCGATATGGCGCTGAAGGGATAATTGTCTTTATCATAACCGGCTCAGTTCTTTCCGCCATTAAAGGCCGACCTTCATCCTCAGCTTCACGACATCTACCCATTCAGTACCAGCACCACTTTTGTATTTTATCCTGACAAAGTCCACACGATTATATTTATCTTACCATAGATCCCTCTGGGTGAAAGGGCTAATTGACCACTTCTTTCTTGAGCTTACTCCCCTCAGGCTTCTGTATCTTGGCTTCAGTACACTCTCCTTGTTATTAAATTCATTATATAAGTTCCAAACACCTGCTGCACCCCCCTTATCCCATAACGTATTATCTAATTTTTTTCTTCCAACCACAAGAGTTTTTATTCAGAATAGGAAACAATTAGTGAAAAGCAGAATGCAACACCTGTGGCTCAAAAAGTGTATCCTCAGATGAATAAAATGGTGTGAAGGTAACAAGTATAAAATGTAAAAAGTAAGATGTTGTAGTGGACGGGATAACCACACCTGAGGGGCTTGAAGGTGACAAGAATGAAATACATAAAACGTCCTCGGGCTAAATGGGTTTTCATAACTCCGAAAATAGATACCTGCGAGAGTTGCAGGGCACCAATTTTAGGTGGCGTAGGAGGCTTCGTGGCACCTATTCCTTGGCGATTTGTTTTGCATGTTACACCTCAATACTCCTTTGCATCGTTTTAATATCGACATGGCATGCATCAGTTGTACAGAAGAGGATGACGTGTACGGGTAACGTGCAGAAAATCTCTCTATGGAAAGATGCTACGAAATATCCACCTACATATAGTACAGCCCACAGTAAAGACAAGTGTGATCCAGCTCAGGATAAAATAGCCACGCACGAAAGGCAGAAAATACAAAGGAAAAACTTGGAGCAGGAGGGTGCTGTCTCCTTCGGTACTCTGACACAAATGTATCGACAAGGGCACTGCAGGGCTGTGAATGTGCCAGCCTTTGGGAAGAGTGTGAAAGTGGCGAGGAGGAGGAGGAAAGGAAAACTGTAAAAATATAAAAATATGAACAAAGAAAACATTTTGAAAGCGTGGCTGCGAGGAGAAAAATAGCGATACTAAAATTAATATCAGCAAGCAGAAGAGTTTGAGAAAGTGGTGGCCGTGCACAACGACAGAAATGGAATGAATATGAGAAAGCTAAAGAGTTTAAAATGGTAGGCAGGAGTAGGAAAAGAGAGAATATAAAATTGAATATGGGCAAGCAAGAGTGTGAAGGACTGAAGGGAGGCAGGGAGTTTGAAGAAGTGGGGAGGAAGAGGGATTCTTGGAAGGTTAAAGGGAGGAAACAAACGAGAAATAAACATGATCAAGCATAAAAAAGTTGAAAAGATGACAGATACACAAGCTAATAATTCAGAAAAAAGTTAGAATAAGGTGAGTAGGAATAATGTGTAAGTCACTTTATTCACATTATTATAACCTGGCCTAAAAATGTTCTTTCTCCATCTTGAAGTAAAAGGCGGAACAATACCTGTAGATTAACACTAGAATATCATGCTGGCGAAGACGTGCTGTCAAAAGGATGTAGAACCGTAGTATTGTTTTGTTATGCCACTGATGTACTATTGCAGACAGTAATGTCGATTCGCTTTTTCGATGAACAATTCTAGGATGCAAGAAAATGACACTGGTTTGTGTATCGCATTCACTGTCAGTTCATACAGTACATGCCTGTATGGCAACTCAAACCCCCTTGTTTACAATGATAGTTATTATAGATTAAGATATTCTCATTTTAGCCGCCAATGATCCAAAAATGATTTATTAGATTTGTGATGTAACATTCTCGTCACATCTTGATAACCTGATAAACATTGCGTAAGTGCTATTACAAAACCATTATTAGCAAGCTTGGTTGTCAGTGTATGCTTACCAACCTTGCCGAAACAGCTTGAGTGATCCACAACTTATGATTTCACAACTATCTACCCGCAGGTAAGGATATTTTTTATTTTTTTTATTTTTTTAAGCATTGTACATACGTTTATCCTCATTCATGCAGCTACAAAACATTTCGTGCTACTTATAAACTCACGTAAGTCAAGTTGTGTCTAAGATCAGTTGTATAAACTTTTGCCTATACATGTACTTCACGATCAAATAAGATAATAAGGTGAAAAAAAAAAAAAAAAGCGATTTGGGGTAACAGTTACCATTTATAAAGGCTTTTATATCGTAGAAATTTGTTATAATGTGTTATAATTACTGTCTTCATCATCATCATGTACGCTATCCATTTTGCGAAACTGATCTCTGTTCAGCAGGGTGAAGACAGCTGACTATATTATGACTAGGCAAACTTTCTAATGTATCCTGTTTAAGAAATTTGCATGTAATGACAAACAATACCGGGGTATTCTACTCACAACTAACCAGATTTTAACCCTTTCAGTCCAAGGACGTTATTTATAATTCACATCTGCGACGATTTTATTTTGGTGCAAAGAGATTTTTGGAACAAGAGGGGTTAGATACACCATTGAGCCCTTCATCTCTTAGCAGTAAAAAGAAAATAAATGAAGTATTTTCTAGCTGGTGCTGTTTAGCCTCATTGTCGTATTTTGAGCCACACAGGAAGCTTAACATCCCATGTTTATTGACTTATTTTGCTGTTTTCATCATAACATGCTTTTGTATGTTGTTGATATGGTTTTATATGGTTTTATATGGTTTTAGTATCAACATAGTTCGTATAAATGGCATACAAGAGGATGATGAAGTGTTATGTGCAAAATATATCCCAAAGTAGGAGCTGTTGGGAAATCTCCAAAGCCACTTAGAATACAGATCCCAACGCTACGCACCCACTGACCCCACGCCAAACCAAAGGCATATGCTGATTGGGGTCAGAGGGCCAAGTGCATATATCTCCCGGGATCCATCACAAATTATCCTACATGCTCATACCTCCACGTCATTCTCTAGCCAGCCATTTTGCTTCTCTAAATACTCCTCCACTCGCCACAAAATATGCTGAGTAAAATTTTTAGTTTTTGACTTATGTGCCTACAGTGAGCCGTAAGCTGAAAGAAAAGAGATATGTACAGTGTAGTCGAGATACTGAAGAGAAATCAGTGTGTGTGTGTGTGTGTGTGTGTGTGTGTGTGTGTGTGTGTGTGTGTGTGTGTGTGTGTGTAAGAGTCTAATTTGCACTGGCTTTGTAAACTTAACACGACCTCTTTTTTAGCGATTTATTCTGAACATTAGAACTCTGTAATGCCCAGCCCCATGCTGCCCTCAGTGTTTAGTCGCGTTTTCTTTTTCGATTTCCTTTTTCTTTTGCTTAATTGTGGCAGGCACTTCTACCGTGCATGCCATTCAGAGTTAACCGATTCTGACCAAATCTGGATACAATGACCATCCTATGACCTAGTTGTGTCAGCAAGAGTTTGGTTGCTAGGCAATTACTCGTTGCCAAGCAACGGCGGAAAAAAAAACCTTTTTCTTCCTTTTCACATTTTGAGCTGTAGAAGCATTAATAATGTGTGAAGAAACCTCTGACATCTTTGGGCGTAATCTTGAGGTCTTTCCCTATCGGAAGTGTGCTATACATTTTTCGCCTCTCTCTTCTAGTTTTCCAGTGGCAACCCTGTGAAGATTGGCTTCTGTGTCCCAAGCATCTTTTTAAATTGAGACAGGCATTTCTAGCCTTCGGCATTAACCGATTCCGACCAAACCTGGACACAATG
This sequence comes from Coenobita brevimanus, assembly GCF_032717465.1. Lineage (NCBI taxonomy): Eukaryota > Metazoa > Arthropoda > Malacostraca > Decapoda > Coenobitidae > Coenobita > Coenobita brevimanus. Next base: position 6,718,949 of record NC_136966.1, read on the forward strand.
ACCAGGCTGCCACCTAGTCGTGTCCGCAAGGTTTTGGTTGCTAGATAACAACTCATCGCCTTGCAACGGCCTGCCTAGCCCCTCCGCGGTCATGAGTCCAGAAAATGTGACCTTCATGGCCAGCCCTGGCACAATTTTCTCAGACCTCGAAAAGAGACTTTTTTTTCCTACTAAAATTAAGAGAAACGTATAGGGAACCTAGCAATGCAATTTTTAGCTTCCTAGCCCATCCTGTGCTTCGCGATGAAGCGCGAAAAATTTCACCCGTGAACGCTAAGGAGTGTAGTGGAAAAACATCGCATTTAGAAACATCGATAATTTCACTCCCCTAGAAGATTTCATTGGTGCTTAAATGGATTGAAACGACTAGATATGTGTCTTACGAACAAAATCAGTGCATAATAGGCCTATGGGAAGTTTCACAAAAAATATTATTTTTTCACAGTTAATGGTTATTGTGTTTATACAAGTATCGAATTATATCTGTTGTTTGGGTGGTTTAGTTTGTGTCCAAAGAGAGGTGAGAGATGGTATTTTAAGACTCTAACCAGGTAAGGTTCCTCCTTTGTGTGTGGAGGCTGAACCGCAACGGCACGCTTAGAGCTGGCCATTTCCGCCTACCGGTTTGTCTTCTTACATGTTACTGATGCAAAATAATGTAAATACTAAAAAGATATAAATAACATACAGGAGAATAAATATAAATCACTAAGGACGAGGTGCTACGAAGAATCCTGTGTCACCTAAGATGCAACTGTTTGTGCTTAATGAATGAATAATAATGCCAACTCTGCTTAATGGATGTTAGACATTAGACCATACAGGCAAAAATTAGTCACAAAGAGGAAAAAAAAGAGTCAGTGTTCTTACAATAGATACTGAGGCACTTGCAAAATTCAAACGTGTCTGGCTTCAGTACACACTTGCTGGGATGCAGGCTATTCATATCTAGTAGTCACAGATGTTCCCTCAATGACCGTCGATTAATGGTGGCTAAACTACACCTTCGGGGCCTAGTGACCCTAAATGTTTACACCAGATGTAGGGTGGACGCGCTGAAAATAAAGTGCTTTAGGACAGTGTGTGTGGTAAGATGGTTTGACTGTGATAAACGACAGGGCAAGAGAAAGGTATGGAAGGAAACAAAACATGAAGATGAGCTCTGACCAGGGTGTGCTGAAGTGGTATGGCCATATGGAGAAGACGGGTGATGAAAAACTGATAAGAGGATACACTGAGAGAAAGTGGTACGGGTGAGGGGAAGGGGACACGCAAGGAGATTTATGGACGGAGTGAAAGCAGTCTTTAGCTATGTTTTAACCGTATTTTCAGTCGTATTTTGAACTATATTTCTGAGCTGTATCGTAAACCGTATTTTCAGAAATTTTTAGTGTCCACATTTTTAGTCAGATTTCTTATTATAACTCTGAACAGTATTTGACGCCGTGTAATTTGAGTCGCATTTTGAGCCACATTTTTTTGCCGCATTTTTAATTGTATTTTGAGCTTCCTTTGATTTGTGTGTTGACTCCTATTTCAAGCTGCGCTTCAGCTGTATTTATGTATTGATTTTTTAGCCATTTATGTCAGCCAGATTTTGAGTCCTTTTTGCATCGTATATTTACCCATATTCAGTTATTTATTGAGAACCATATTTTGACCCGCATTTTCATGGGTATATGAAGCCCCCAGACACCTCTACCTTACAAGCCAGTTCTTTTTTTATACTGCCTGTTACTATTCTGCTGTGCGCTATTCATACAAACTATCAGTAACAGAATTACATAGCAGGATACTTGAGTGTTATATGCAAAACCAGTAGTCAAGAACAGCATCAGGTAAAAGGACATGGTATATGCGGGGGAAAAGAAAGAGATGTAGTGTCAGTAATGTATAATTCGGGATAAATTTGGTCTAATATTTCACCTCTTCTCACCGTACTACGAGTATGTTGGCTGATATCCTTATGGTAACAGAGGCTTGGTATGTGATTCTGTTCATAGATGATGCCCTTTGATACGATGAGTCTGGAAGGAAAGTGACGGTCATGCCGTAAGTGTGACAAAAACGCAATGGATTTGTGGGTCAACTTTTAACCCTGTACCACATTTAGTAAGAGCTGGATGTTGAAGTCTGAGAGTGTTGTGACATAAACAGTTATGTACAACACATGAAACTCTACGCGAATGACGAGGCTGAATTATTTGGTACAGTACCATTCTTGTTAAACTTTTTTGATGGAATCGTTTTTCTTGGGTTTCATTTTTGTCTGCGTAAACACTGCTAAGAAAGGTAATATTTATCATGAAAAAATAGAAGCTATGGCGAATGAAAGCTAGTAAGCAGAACGCACAGAAACAAAGCTGATGAGAGAAAGAAAAGATGGAAACTGAGAACGAAGTACAGTGTATAACCTAATACTATCTCTCCTTCCTTCCCATTGGCCCCACCCTCTCTAGCCCTTTCTTTCTTTTCCCACTGAACCCCAAATGGAAAAGTAGGGTATAAAGACAAGGTTGTAAAAACGTATAGGTGGGAGGATGGTGTGGAGAGGCTGGGTAGTGTGGTGTTGATGCACTGTGAGAGATGCTTGAAATCGCGCTGCCTACCCTAAATAAACACTGGGATAAGACCTTTGGCAGTAGATGACTAATGTAAATATTCACTCCTACCCGCGGCAAGAGCAGTATTTACTGATCCAATCCGGTGACGCGTTATTCGTTAATTCGTGCTACATTAAGTCAATACGATTTTATGTGAGTTTAGAGAGACTTTTCAAACGGGAGGGATTAGATTTAGAGTTAATTTACCTCTTCATAACTGGAGATTTTTCACAAGTTGCATAAAATCGTCTAGTAATAGCATGATTAAAATGAATAACACGTAATCGGAGTGAAGAGGTTAATCACTGGTGAATAAAATCGCCCCGTGTAGTGAATTATATACGTACTAATAATTGCATCCATGAAAATAAACAAATACATACATACATACATACATACATACATACAATACATACATACATACACACATACGCACGTACCCCTACCTACCTACATACATACACACATACCTACCTACCTACATACATACAGATAAATGGCAGAGTGGATAGAGCCAAACAGATGAATAAAGCTTTTTCATAACAGCCTCTATGAAATGCATCCATAGCGTGGAAAACGTAAAATTGTGACATGTCATCAGTATCCTAAATGTTGCATGCTGTTTCGTACTCTTTCCTACTACAGCAGCCACATCACCTGCCTCCACACATGTTCATTCCTTGTCCTCATCCATCCACTCTCGTATGAAGTAGTGTGCAGATTTCAAGGGTAAGGAGGAGGGCAGGCCAGATACAAACCATGGCAGTGAAACTGAAGATGGTGGTAGCAGATAAGGGTACAGTGTGCTGTAATTTTAACTATCATACTGTTGATAACTTGCGCTAGCTTGTGAGCGCTCACTCCACAAACTAAATGGTAGTTAGTGGGGTCCAATCCATGACAAGAGCGTCCCCTAAGCATTAGGCCAGTAATAAACCCACTAAAACACTGAGTCATCCATGTAGATTTTAGTCACAAGTCCCTTAGTTCCACGATTACAGGCAGACTTAACCCCCCCCCCCCAGTCCGATGATACCCTCTTTATTAAATTCTTGTTACCTTCAGTTTTATTAAAGCATACAAGAAACCGTTTGAAGTGAGAGAGATAAATAACTTTCTCCATTAACTCATTCATAGTCTGATGCCTCTCCGTAAGCTGAATAAAATCGGCTGAAGAGAGCAATATTAAGGTAAAAGTTACGTCATCGAACTGAAGGAGTTAGGTTTCAAGCACTGTGTCCAGACTATATTTGACTATTTCGACTGGATGGATCTCCTGTCACAAAACATACTGTATTATCAAACCTAAGTAACTACTGAATAAAGGATCATATCTTCTCGGGTTTAAAGATACAGCTTGCAACTTGACGCCTTCCAGTAAAGCACTGAAAAGGGGGAACTGTACCTGACTATATATTCATATACCATAAACAACAGCAACATCCTACTTTCTTTTTGCATCTTAGTATGGGGTGACGTAAGTTCCGATTATGAAGAGAGAAAAAAAAGTACTAAAACAAGAGAACTAACAACTGTGCATTCACTGAAATACATTATTCAAGTACCCAAACTTCTGGCTCCTCCATATAGGCCTATGCCTTGCGTTATGGATGCACACACACACACACACACACACACACACACACACACACACACACACAAGTAGTTTATTTATCTATCAATCTATCTATCTATATATCTTCATATATATATATATATATATATATATATATATATATATATATATATATATATATATATATATATATATATATATATATATATATATATATATATATATATATATATATATATATATATATATATATATATATATATATATATATATATATATATATATATATATATGGAAAAGTTTGGAAGGTATGAGAGAGTGTTTTTGGTCGGTGATATGAATGGTAAAGTAGGGAATGTGAAGGTGGATGGAATAGTTGGTGAGTGGGGTGTGTCTGCTGAGATAGATGAGAATGGCAGTGCGTTAGTGGACATTTGTGCTGGGAGGGGGTTGGTGATAGCCAATACCCTCTTCGGGCATAAAATGATCCACAGGTATACATGGCGAGTGATGAGAAGGGTGGGTGGTGAACTGAATGAAAGGAAGGCAATGATTGATTATGTGTGTGTGGATGAAAGGATGCGAAGATGATGTAATGGATACAAAAGCTTATAGAGGTTTGGGGAGTGGGCTTTCTGACCACTACTTGATGGTGGCCAGACTTAGGATCCAAGTAAGATGGAGGAATAGAAGAAGGGAAAGACGAGAGGAAGGAGTAGTTGCAAGGAGAGTGGAAAGGTTACAAGAGGATGAGAAAAAGGCAGAGTATAAGAGAGAAGTGGAGGAACGATTGGGCAAATATGAATTGGAGCAGATGGGGGACGTGGAAGGTGTGTGCAGGATATTTACAGAAGAAATATGTGCAGCATGTGATGTGGTGTGTGGAAGGAAGAGAAGACGGAGGGGGTGCAAGGAACAGCGTGGTGGACTGAAGGGGTGAGACAGGCTGTGACACAAAAGAAGAAAGCATACAATGATGGATGAGAAATAGGGGCGTGGAAGAAGTTGACAGGCGAAAGAGTTATATGTAGAAAGAAAGAGAGAGGTGAAAAGATTAGTAAGAGAGAGTAAGAAGAGAGTGGATGAGGAATTTGGAAGGAATTTGAGTGTAAAGTGGAGGGAATGTAAGAAAATCTTCTGGAAATAGGTGGAGAGAGTAAGACAGGGTGGAAGTGAGGTTAGCAGGGGAGTGAAAGATAAAAATGGTAGATTACTAGTGGAGAAGGGAGAAAAAGTGAGCAGATGGAGAGAACACTTTAAGGAATTGTTGAACATACAGGATGGAAGTAATGCGAATATAAGTGGCTGGGGAATGGCTGGGAGAAGGAGGGAGGTGAGAAGACATGGAGAAATCAGTAGGATAGAAGTTGTGGAAGCAATGAAGAAAGTTAAATTGGGGAAAACCCCAGGAATTGATGGAGTGTGTGGTGAAATGCTGAAGCATGGAGGAGAGATAATAGTAGAATGGATGTGGAAGATGTGCAGATTGGCCTGGGAGGAAGGTAGAGTCCCAGAGGATTGGAAGTCAGGTATAATTATTCTCTTGTACAAAGGAAAAGGAGAAAAAGAAGTGTGTGGTAATCATAGGGGCATTTGTCTTCTTAATATAATAGGAAAAGTGTATGGTAGGATAGTTATTGACGAAGTTAGAGAAAGAACAGAGGAATTAGTTGGAGAAGAACAGGGAGGCTTTAGGAAGGGAAGAGGTTGTGTAGATCAGATATTCATTCTTAGATCTTTAGTGGAAAAATTTCTAGAGAAGGGAAAGAAGTTGTATGCGGCTTTCATGGATTTGGAGAAAGCATATGACAGGTTGGATAGACAAGGATTGTGGAAAGTATTAAGAATATATGGAGTACATGGGAAGTTGTTGAATGCTGTGAAGAGTATGTATGATGGTGCGAAGGCTGCAGTGCGTGTGGATGGTGAACTAAGTGAATTTTTCTCTTTGAAGGTTGGGTTGAAACAGGGATGTGTCATGTCTCCATGGTTGTTCAATCTGTACGTGGATGGGGTAATAAAAGAGGTACAAGGTAGGGTAGTGGATGTTGGAGTGGCCCTGGTGAGAGAGGATAGTGTTTGGAAACTCCCTGTACTGTTGTTTGCAGATGATACTGTGTTGTTGAGTGAAGACGAAGGGGAGCTGCAAGGCTTGGTGGATGAGTTTGGGAGAGTGTGTAAGAAACGGAATCTAAAGGTGAATGTAGGGAAGAGTAAAGTGATGGTCTTTGAGAGAGGTGAAGTCAGTGAATGTACAGCGAGGTTGGATGGTGAGGAATTGGAAAATGTGAGTACGTTTAAGTACTTGGGTAGTGTGATGAGTAAGGATGGAGGTTTGGAGGGTGAAGTACTTGAAAGGGTACAGCAGGGAAGAAAGGTTGCTGATTCTTTGAAAGCAGTGATAAGAAACAGAGAAGTGAGCATGGAAGTGAAAAAGTTACTACATGACAGTATTGTGATACCAACTCTAACGTATGGAAGTGAAGCTTGAACGTTGTTGGAAGGACACAAGTCAAGAGTGAGAGCAGTGGAAATGAGTTATTTAAGAGGAGCCTGTGGAGTCACATGGAGAGACAGGCTGACGAATGAGGATATAAAGGAGAGTTGTGGTGTGGATGTGGATGTGACAGGAAGCGTTATGAGGAACACACTGAGGTGGTTTGGCCATGTGGAGAGGATGGAGGGTGAGAGACTGACGAAGAGAGTGTATGTGAGTGAGGTGGAGGGGGGGAGAGGGAGGGGGAGGCCGAGGATGAGATGGAGGGATGGGGTGGAGAGGTATATGAGAGAGGGGTGTGTGAGTTGGGAGCAGGGCAGTGAAATCGTGGGGGACAGGGCGAGGTGGAGGCGATTTGTTTGTGGCCACCCCAAACGGGATTGTGGCGTCTGGCAATATATATATATATATATATATATATATATATATATATATATATATATATATATATATATATATATATATATATATATATATATATATGGAGCCTCAGTGGTAGAGTATGCGTTTTGTACACGGGTGAGCCAGGGTTCGCGCCCCGCGAGGGTAATAAACTTTGGGACTGTTCACCCGGCCACGTACTGCATTGATGGACACAAAAGGTGCTGTGGCTGAACCAGTGTCGCTTACTATACAGTAAGCTTGCACGCAGTCGGCTTGTGCGTGCCGATTACACTTGGTTCACAAACTACACACACATCCAAAGCCACTCCAACATTACAGTTATACTTACAAGCACTTCTCACCCTACATACAATCTCTACCAGACAGCCTAAGCCACTTGGTATACATACATTGGCTGTATCGTCCCGACTTCGGTCGGGATAGGCCGGTCCTGCAGTGGATACTCAAACGGCTGCTGCTGCTGATATATATATATATATATATATATATATATATATATATATATATATATATATATATATATATATATATATAAAAGGAGCCTCTGTGGTACAGTGATAAAGTGTGCGTTTTCGTACACTGAAGAACGAGGGTTCGCGCCCCGCCAGGGTAATAAACTTCTTGCCACGTACTGCTTGGCGGACATAAGGAGTGCTGTGGTTGAACTAGTGTCGCATACTGTAAAGTATTTTTGCACCCAGTCGGCTTGCGCGGGCCGATTAAACTTGGTTCACAGACTACACACACATCCAAAGCCACTCCAACACAACAATTACATTTACAAGCACTTTTCATCCTACATACAATCTCTACCAGACAGCCTAAGCCACTTGGTAGAGATACATCAGGGTTAAGGGACTGAACAGGGAGGCTGCAATGGATCGTGCAGCATGGAGAGCCGCCGTTAGGTGACCAAGGCCGACGCATGCAAGCATGTTGGAGCCTTTAAAAATGAAACGAATGAAACGATCGTCCCCACTTCGGTCGTGATAGGCCTGTCCTGCAGTGGGCACTCAAACGGCTGATGATATATATATATATATATATATATATATATATATATATATATATATATATATATATATATATATATATATATATATATATATATACTGTATATATGGTTGGTCAGACTGTCGGGCCTATCTTGCCTTTATAGAAGTATATGAAATGCATTTAGTGTCTGTTTATGGTAATCAAACGAGAAAAAAAGGGAAAATAGTGTGGTTAATTGGCAGGACGATAGCATCATTATGTATTCACCTAGTTAATCTTTAATGTGTCAGCACAGATAAGGAAACTATAAAAGATCTGATAATGTTTTAAGGCCTCCACGAAAGTCATTTAGCAGAGATAAGATGTCCATAATGGTTTTTAAAATGCTCTCTCTCTCTCTCTCTCTCTCTCTCTCTCTCTCTCTCTCTCTCTCTCTCTCTCTCTCTCTCTCTCTCTCTCTCTCTCTCTCTCTCTCTCAAACTGAATATTTATTATGCTTGTCTGAAATTGTTCCCAATATCAGTTTTGTGTATAACTCAAGAAAATTACTTCTATTTACTCCTTAGTTTGAGAATTTCCACAAATTCGTTCTTTTTATTAATTTCGATATGATCACTTATTATACCTTTCCCTGACAATGTTTCAATTCTATTAGCAAAGATACCTGTTTTTTTTTTTCTTTTTGCACAATAGTATAAGAATTTCCTAAATATTGTTTTTTATGTATTTCACTAAAGCCACTTCTTTTTACACCCTAGTCTAACCTATTACCTAAACTGTGTTTCAGGGCAGCCAGGCCTAACGCTCCATATATGCTGCTATGTCCATAAACTATCCCCGTCAGGCTGATAATCATTACTCTGCTAAAACCTTTTGTGTGTAACGACCCTAAAATGCTACATCTTCCCCTGCTCTCACTACATTTTATCCATTTATATCTTTGTGGGTATTTTGGAAGAAGGGGTCGTTACTGAGCCTCGGCAGTAATACTTGAAGGTTCATCTGCCAGTCTTTTCCCACATGATGCAGTGTCAGGCCCTGCATAGGAACAGACACGTTTGTACATATAATATCGTTTTTCTCTTCTTTTTTTCTAGCGGAACTAGGCCACTCCCACATCTTGGATATTATGTCGTCGGTGCATGAAAAAAAAGAAAAAAAAAAAAGCCTTTGTGAAGAGGCAGAAATGAATCTCCTTTCTTACTTGCCAAATCAGATCTCCATCTGACTACAGGTGGACATCAACTGAGCTGAATAGGGTCAAGGATCTTATATCAGGTTGGAAGAAACGCACTGCAGACGGATGCCTAACAAAGGTAGGAGAGTGGACTGTTGACTGCCATCGGGAGACTGATCATATCGTGAACAGGATTCTTGTTGTTGTTGCCTAAAAGGTCTTCAATGATCTTCTACATAATCTATTGATATATCACAAAATGCCCCACTAATACCATCACACCAGTCAGAAAGGAGGCAGTTTTAACATACATCAGCATGGAGGCTTCGTTATAAGTACCCACGAGGTGACACATGAAAGGCAGTGCTAGTTCTAGGCTGTGTGGAAGAATGACTGGATTTTAGGGTAAAGTCTAATACCCTGACTGGCATAGCTACACAAAAAAAGCAGAAAGGTACATACGTAGTCAGGTAATAGGCGCGCAGACAGGCGGACAAATAACCCAGATAAAGGAAAACCTATAAACAAGTATCTAGATAGATAAACAAGAAAATAGGCAGAGAGATACCACCATACAAAAAGAAAAATCAATAGATAGATACGTAGACGGATAATCAAGCAGACAGGCAGACAGACAGATCCTGTCCTCACTCTCGGCAGCATCTCGAACAGAAAGACGATACTCCTGCCACCTGGGAGTCAGTGAAGTTTCATTTGGGTTTGCAAACAGTTTTATCGAGTGAGCGTGAGGGGAGTGGGCAGCCAAGTGAGAGTGACATATTGGAGGAGATGGGCCATATTGAATGCTGGTCTCCTTTGGGTGCCAGCTAGGTGGGTGGTGGTGGAGGTGGTGCAGTGTTGGAGGCGATAGATTCGTGGATTTGGAGGCTGAGGACTAATCATGCTCACATACCGAAATGGTGTTTATAATTTTGGAACGCAACAGGATTTGATGTGCCATACTGCACTGTCTGGGAAATGTGAGGCTTGGGATGTTGGGAGTTGTATTATCTTGGGCTTACTTATCTCCCTTGCTTGTTGATTGCATAACGCCATATATTTTAAATGGAGGAGTTATACCCACAGATGAACGCTGTATATATCTTAACAGTAACCACCATTTCCTACTGTGAGTACAACTTTTTCACCCTTCCTTGCGCCCTTTCCTTGTCAGGTAGTTTGTTCTTGAATAAATGGATGCAGTGTAGCGGATGGATTACACACAACTGACAACCTTCTCTTCTATGTTATTTATATCGTTTAATATCGACATACTTTTTCAAAAGTAACATACAAGAGAATAACGAGGAGCAATATACGGAATAAATCGCCAAACAAATGTTGCTACGTTATCTCAAGATCTACATTGTCTAGGATCTTGAGTCGAGAGGTGGAATGATCCAATAATTATGGCGTAAAATATTACATTACATGACTCACTCATTAACATACACATCTGAAGTTCAGGGGCACATTTCCTTTACCTCTCGGTAGGAAAAACAGCGTCATCTCCAAATGGAAATAATAGATCTGCACATGTCCTTTTTCAAATCAAGATCTTGGCTTCACGTAAAAGTGCGAGGCAACATTAGTCAGACGAGGCAGCCACCCGAAGACGCAGATAGGGAATATATCGGATCTTGAAAGTGATGGCAGGTGGATTAAGCTGGGTTTTGCTGGGTTAGGGAGAGTCAAGGCTTTAGTAATGCTTCCCCCTGGTACAGAAAGGGGTACACAGACTATATCTACCTCCTCCAGTCCAAAATAAGTCTCCTAACATAAATAAAATATGGGAGACATGGAAAGAATATGGTGTCGGTAAAGGACATCCTTGCAGTGAACATAGAGTTAACAATGCCGGAGAGGTGGTAAATGTGGCAGAAAAATGGACATAACACCTTCCTGCGACAACAGCTGGAGAAACACAAATCCCTAAAACTGGAAAGACGGACAATAGACAAAATCAGGGACTTTTACCCCCAGTTGCTGCCTTCTTCACTTCCTTTTTGCTGGTGATGAGAGTGACAGTGATGGTCAACACGTCACGCAGTTCAGTTGTATTCATAAGAGATTCTCAGAAATTTTTACGACAAACACGTCTCCATAACAGCAGTTATTACTGCAAGATATTTTTTTTTTTTGTTCATAGAGTTTCACTCTCATATTCATTCAAATTTGAATGTAAAGTGCTTGGTGGCTGTACGCATAAAAACAACGTAAATATCCAAACATTCTTCTACAACTTAAGTTTAGGAGGGTTTATAAATACAGTTGCTGTACCTACACCAAGGGGTGGCCTACTTTATGGCCTGTTTGAGCGTCTGGGAACTATCATATTACATAGTGTGGTTGAGAAATCACTGTACTGTACATTAGCAGACACTGCTACACCTCACGTACATCTCACACTATCACACCCAGTTATGTTATCCCTCACCGCATCTCACACTGCCACACCTCACGTACACTTCACACTATCAAGCCCAGTTCTGTCAATGCCTCACCTCATCTCACACTGCTACACATCATGCACACCTCACACATCACACCTATTTATGGCAAGCCTCACCTCATTTCGCACTGCCACACCTCACAGCCCCTCACATCATAATTTCCTTCTGCCACACATAACGCTACCACACTGCATAAACACCTCACACTGCCACACCTCACTCCGCCACACACCACACTATCACATCTCACACTGTCATAGCACACATTTATACCACACACACACACACACACACACACACACACACACACACACACACACACACACACACACACACACACACACACACACACACACACACACACACACACACACACACACACACACACACACACACACACACACACACACACACACACACACACACAGCGCCACACCTACTGTTCCGAAGTGTACATAGGCTTTTTTGACACATTATACAGCAGAATTTACTGAGTGTGGAGAAATATATGTTAGCTTCCTAGGCTGTTAGGATAATAAAAATGAAAGATGTGAAGTATGAAGGATAACTGAGTGAAGAGAAGTTTCCATATGCTAACACCATATGATTGTGTTCAGTAGAGAGGTATTCTGTTAACGAAAGAATTAAAAGAAAAGAAAATTTAATTATTTTGATTTTGTTTTTACCAAATATTATTATTAAACTGAATGAACATTTGGTCAGACACTGCTGAGGAAGTTATCATCCAACCTACACTATGGGTATTCATAATTCTCATGACTTGCAGCATATGAACTTAAGTAAACCAGACTGGATTAATGTAAGCGTGTGTGTGTGTGTGTGTGTGTGTGTGTGTGTGTGTGTGTGTGTGTGTGTGTGTGTGTGTGTGTAACCCTCCCTCGTACATGCTCTTCATACACATGCTACAGGTGTACCGTTGAGGCAGACAAGACAACGTACCTGACCCTCACACAACCCAGGTGTTACCAGCGGTGTGTGTGTGTGTGTGTGTGTGTGTGTGTGTGTGTGTGTGTGTGTGTGTGTGTGTGTGTGTGTGTGTGTGTGTGTGTGTGATTAAAGCGTCTGGCTGTAGAATGAAAGATATACAGATAGATAGATATATACAGAGAGAGAGAGAGAGAGAGAGAGAGAAATGAACACACACACAGACACATTCAGACACGTGCACCCTCACACACATACAGATACCGGTAGATATGTAGACAGATAGGCAAACAGACAGACAGATAAGTAGAATTAGAAAAAAAAATGCTGACAGAACGCGATTTATTTTCTGTAACAAGTCAGAATTTAAGAAGTAAAAATAATTAAGACATGATAATTACTCATCTGCTGGATGGTAACTTTTATTAACTACGGTGATGGTAACTGATTTATGGTGGTGGTTTAGCAATTTGTGTTTCAGTTTATGATATGGATGTACGATTTCTAATTAACAGAAATCTTGCAGATAACAATGTTAAATTCAGCAATGTATCTGACAGAGCAGCAGTGGTTGTTATCAGACTGTGCAAAAAATATACCCTGAAAGTAATACTAATATATCCACCAACTTCTCAGAGCTCAGCTGAAGAAATTGAAACATTCTATGATGACATCTCACAGATTTTGGAAGAGGAAAAGACCACCTATACTATACTCATGGGAGACTTCAATGCAAAAGTTGGAAAATCAAAAAATGGAGAAGCATGGATGGGAAAATTTGGAGTGGGAGAAAGGAACGAAAGAGGAGAAATGCTGGTAAATTTTGCTGAAATGTTTAACATGAGAATAATGAACTCATTCTTTCACAAAAGAACAGGGAGAAAGTGGACCTGGAGAAGCCCAAATGGAGAAACAAAGAATGAAATCGACTTCATTATAGCAAATAAGAATAACATGATCACAAATGTCACAGTTATCAACAAAGTAAATATCAGAAGTGACCATAGAATGGTGGGTTGCACAGCAGGATTCAGTTTCAAAAGTGCAAGAAAGAAGATGATTAAAGATAAAAAGATATGCCCAATAAAAGTAAATGAAAACAAAGCAGCCTTTCAGTTGGAAATAAAGAACAGATTTCAGGCTCTCAGTAGTGCTGACTGTGACATTGATGAGCTGAATGACAGACTAACAAAAGTGCTAAAAGACTCAGCGGAGGTAGTAGGAAAACCTAATACAACCAAAGCCAAGAAGTATTCAGAAAAGACACTTGAGCTTATGAAAAAAAAGAAAGGAATTGAAAGTAAAAACAAAAAAAGATGAAATAGAACGAGCGGAATTAAATAAGCTTATCAACAAAAGACAAAGAGAAGAAAAAAGAAAGAGAAACATGGATCAAATCAAAGAAACCATCAAAAAAGGAAAAAGTCTGAAACAGGTCCGAAGTAAAATGGCATTTGGAAAGCAACAAATTACATCACTAAAAGACAAAAACGGTGAAGCCATTAAATACAGAGATAAGATATTGAAGAGAGTTGAAGAATTTTACAAAGAACTGTGTGCATCAAAGACAGTAGTACCAACAGCTAACTTTTCAGTTGACACAAGTGAAGTACCTGAGGTAACACCAGACGAAGAAAATAATTCTCTCCAAAATATGAAAAGAGGGAAAGCTCCTGGAGAAGATGGAATAATAGCAGATGTACCGTTGGATGCAGGAGTAGAAGTACAAACTAGTCTTGCTCACTTATTTACTCAATATATAAAAAAGAAGTAAATTCCCAAAACATGGTGTAATGCAATAGTTATTTTACTTTACAAAAAAGGTGACTCAAAAGACCTTAGTATCTATCGACCCATTAGCTTATTATCAGTCATTTACAAACTCTTCACTAAAGTCCTTACAAACAGAATAACTACAAATTTGGAGGAAAACCAACCTCGTGAACAGGAAGGATTCCGATGCGGGTATTCGACCACTGATCATCTAAACACAGTGAATCAGCTAATTGAGAAAACTACAGAATAAAATAAGCCACTGTGCTTAGGTTTTGTTCATTACGAAAAGGCTTTCGACTCAGTGGAGCACATAGCAATTATAAATTCATTGCGAGAACAAGGAGTGAAGGAGAACATTGTAAAATTGCTCGAAAACAAATATAAAGAGGGAACTGCTACAATTAAATTACATGAATACTCAGAGAAAATTAAGACTGAGTAGGGCGTGCGTCAGGGAGATACAATTTCACCAAAGTTATTTACAGCGTGCCTAGAAAGTATTTTCAGAAAGCTAGACTAGGAAAACAAAGGAGTGAACATAGATGGAGAAAAGTTAAACCATTTAAGATTTGCAGATGACATTGTCCTAATCTCAGAAACAGCAGATACATTGCAAGAAATGTTAAATGACCTGAACAGAGAAAGTCTCAAAGTAGGGCTAAAGATGAACCGGAGTAAAAGTAATGTTTAATCCTCAGACACCAAAGAGCGTCGTCAGAACAAGTGGAGAAATTCTTGAAGAAGTCGAGGAGTACAATTACCTGGGACAAATACTAAAATTAACGAAAGATAATGATAGCGAAATAAAAAAGACGCATTACAATTGGGTGGAAAGCTTTCGGTAAACATAGGGACATTATGAAAAGTAGCTTGCCAGTTTGTATGAAACGAGAAGTATATAACGAATGTACAATTCCAGCTATGACGTATGGTTGTGAGACTTCGAAAAAAATCGATGGAAAATAAATTAATTCGTTCTCAGAAAGCAATGGAAAGGTCAATGTTGGGAATATCTTTAAGAGACAGGAAAAGATCAACCTTGGTGAGAGAGCAGACTAAAGTCAAAGATATTATAGAAGTTATAAAAGAACAAAAATGGAAGTGGGCAGGCCATATAACAAGAATAAGGGATAATCGATGGAGCAAGAGGACACCAAGAGATTGTAAGCGTAGCAGAAAAAGGCCAGACAGGAGGTGGAGGGATGAGATAAAGAAATTTGCAGGGAAAACGTGGCAAAGATTGGCTCAGTCAAGAAATTCGTGGACAAGGTTGGGGGAGGCCTTTGTTCACCAGTGGACTTGTATTGGCTGATGATGATGATGATGATATATCTATCTATCTATCTATCTATCTATCTATATATATATATATATATATATATATATATATATATATATATATATATATATATATATATATATATATATATATGAGAGTATGTATGTATGTATGTATATTAGCATCCTTTTACGACAAACATGTTGAATTTAAGCAACTCTTCCGCCTTATGTCATCGGTGAAAAGTAAAGTCTGTATTTCAGTTTATTGTAGTCTACATATCTGTTCGCACGTTTTATGCGTCACTGCCGTAATCCAGAATCATTCAGGCTAGGTGACCAGCCAACGCTTCTGGTCAAATTACATGATCTTTTATGTCGCCTCGGGGAGACCTTGACTGATGCACAAAGCACATGGCCGACGCCCAGACTGGCAGCTCACAACACTAATCCTCCAGGCGCGTCTTTACGGTTCGAATCCAGACCCATATTTGTGTATGTAGTTATTAGTTCTGCATTGGACTACGACAGGCTGATAAAGATAATGATGGTATGAAAGGATAAACATTCATGGTTATGATGATGATACAAGTGAAATAAAATGTATGGTGGGAGTCTCTTGTATCCATATGGATGTGTAAGAGACAGGAGAAACTAAAGCCAGGGCGGAGGCTACTTGGGTGGGTACTAGCTGAGTATATATTTTATAAGGTGTATCACGAGTGTCATATGTATCAGGCCAATCTTGTCCTACTCTTAAGCATCGCTCCCAACACAATATACGTCCGTGTTCAATTAACCTACTACCCGCTTGTATTCAGATACGTCATGAGTCTGTATTGTGTATATTTTTTTTTATGCTTTCGTCTTCAAACTACCAAACTCCTCACAAACAGCCTGTCTTCATCTACCATACACTTCACATCTAAATTCACAACCAAAATGTTTTTAGGCTACCAAACATTTCACATCTAAATTCACAACCAAACTGCCTTCAGCTACCCAGCATTTCACAGAGAAACTTTCTTGAGTCTGAGTTAATTATATGACTGATTGTCTATACCTTATCTTCATTCATAATGCCCAATAATTAGTCAAACTTTCTTGATCTTGGTGACGTAATTCATAACTCACTTTTTTAATTCCTCGACTATTTTATTAATCACATGAAAGGCCTCCTGAACTGAAGAGGTTAGTGAAGGCTAAAGCTAACACCTGTTTGAAAAAAAAAAAAAAAAAAAAATCTCCTACGCTGAATTAAAAAAAAATAAAAAAGTGTCAAGACAGTGAGATTAGAATAGAAATAATTTTTCTATTCAGTGGAGTAAGCATGAGAGGAAGGAGAGTTGTTCTACCCATGTGAGTGTTAAGATATTGTATAAGTACTGCTTGGGATGATCAGCTCTTCATCAAGGTTCCCGATCCATATATGTAGCCCGGTAAGCTGTGCAATACCTAGAAAAGGCCATTTAAGTAACATGTATTACCTTCACATACGCTTTCCAACGATGTGCAAGGGTTCCCTGTGGCCATGCAGTATTTTCAAAGTAACGCAATGCTGTTGCTCATTTTGGAGCCGTTTTATTTTCCTTCAAGAATATGATGGGGAAATTTTCAGAAACATAATGTAAATAACAATTATTATCAATTATTATATTGTTCATAATCTTTACAACGATGTGCTTGAATTTGTTGTAGCTGTAATAATCTCCGAAATAAAATATCTGTGGTGCTGGGCCTGGTTGTGTTCTCGATCCCTTGCATCTCTCACTAGCCCGAAACATAATATGACTCATTTTGATGGTGGCAGGAGCAGCAGGAGCAGCAGCAGCAGCAGTAGCAATAATAGCAACAACAACGACAATAACAACAACAACAACAACAACAGAAGTAGTAATAATAGTAATAGTAGTAGATGCGGCAGTAAGTGATAATAATAATAATTATTATTATTATTATTATTATTATTATTATTATTATTATTATTATTAATAAAAATGATAATAATAATAAGAATGATAATAATAATAATAATAATAATAATAATAATAATAATAATGACGATGAAAATAATAATAATAATAATAATAATAATAATAATAATAATATTGATAACGAAGAAGGGGAAGAAGAAGAAGAAAAACAACAACAAATACTGTCGATAATAAAAACCAGTCAATCCCTGGCCAAGGTGTAGTGCTGGAATACACCACCATAGTTCACATCATTTAAGCGTAGAAGACCACTCTACTTCGGTGTGGGCATCAGGCAGACTATGACAGAAAAATCTTCCACCAGTTCTTTTATTTAAACCGTGACTCGAGACTTCTTAATAACATCCGTCTATCTGTCTATTATCAGACGCCTTAATCCCATAAGGGGTGGCCACAAACAAATGACCTCCATGTAGCCCTGTTCCCCGTCATTTCACTCCCCTCTTCCCAGCTCACACCTCCCTCTTTCTCATAAACCTCTTCACTCCATCCTTCCATCTCATCCTCTGCCTCCCTCTCCCTCTCACCCCCCTCCACCTCACTCGCATACACTCTCCTCGTTAGTCGTTAGCTCTCCATCGTCTCCACATGGCCAAATCACCTCAGTGTATTCCTTCTAATACTTCCTATCACATCCACATGCACATCACAACTCTCCTTCACTTCCTCATTGTTCAGTCTGTCTCTTCATGTAACTCTACATGCTTCTCTCAGATAACTCATTTCCACTGCTCTCACTCTCGACTAGAGTCCTTCCAACAAGCTCCAAGCCTCACTTCCATACTTTAGAGCTGGTATCACAATACTCTCATGCATTGACTTTTTTACTTCAGTGCTCACTTCCCTGTTTCTTATCACTGCTTTCAAAGGACGAACAACCTTTCTTCCTTGCTATACTCTTTCGAGCACTTCATCCTCCAAATTTCCGTCCTTACTCATCACATTACCCAAGTACTTAAATGCACTCACATTTTCCATTTCCTCACCATTCAACCTCACTATTCATTGTGTGACCATTTCTTTCGAAGACCATAACTTTATTTGTCTCTACATTCACCTTTAGATTCCGTTTCTTACACACTCTCCCAAACTCTTAATAACAACAAAAACCAATCAAAGAAGAAGAGGAAAAAAAACTTTGTAGCTGTTCTATTTCTTTATTTATATAGCGAGATACCTAACACCAAAGTTCATTGAGGGTGACCACGGAACAAAACCCTGCACGTCTTTCATCCCAGACATAACTGCCTCCTCTTGCAATTCCAAGCTACCTTTCCTCATGTATAGCTGCAGACATAAATGTTGGTACACTTCATCACGATAGGTAACGAGAAAATGCGCAGTGACTCGCAAAATAGTAATGCAATCTTCAGAGCCCAATAAGCTTTTCAGAAAATTGTGTAGGCGTTCCACAATTTTTTTTTCTTAACTAAGAACTGGATCAGTATTATTACCCGCAAGTATACTTCCCCACTTAACAGGTAAACAATATCTTATTGGTTTCTCACACTAAGCACAGTGAAATAATAATGGATGTGTTGTTATGTGTATTGTGGTAGCAGTAAGGAAGCATTATTTGTTTCTTAATACATCTGGAAACTTTAAGTAGACTTATATGTGAGGGTAGGTGGATGTCTTAAAATATTCCATCTCATACCACAAACCTGTAACGGATATTTAACTTAATGGCGCCTTGTTCAGCAGTTGAGAATAAGCTTTTGTTTACTAAGATGTGATTACTGGAGGGATGGCTCGGTTTTATTAACTGAGTCTCTCTCTCTCTCTCTCTCTCTCTCTCTCTCTCTCTCTCTCTCTCAACCTGTCATCCCACTCAAGCCCCTTCATTTCTTCGACCTTCATGACTTTTCAGCTGACATCCTCTGCATCCCTCTTTCAACTGTCTCCTCTGCTTTCTTCACCTTTCTCTTCTACACATCACCTCTTCTTTCTGCTCACATCACTTCTTTTCGTCATTCCTGCCTCTTCACTTCTCTCTTGTCCTCTTCACCTCTCTTATGCTTTCATCCACTCTCTTCTACTCTCGTCACCTCTACCTTTACTTCCCTCTTCTCGTTTCATATCCCCTTTTGCCCCAAACTTTACCTCTCCTTGCAGGATTGGAGTTGATCTTGTAACCTACTGATTTTCAGATGCCTTTCTTAAACTGGATAAAATCTCCTGACAAAGCACAATAAATTGACATCCTGCAGGGGAAACCAAAGAACAGTTTTGTGTTATTACAGATCTCATCTCTACACTTAATATAGACTGCAAAAATTTATGTATGAAGATGATTCCTGCGGCCGTATCACATTATTTTAAGAATAATCATTGCAATAAGCATGTATTGCTCTAAGCCCTTCAAACCGGTTACGTTAGCTTATTCTTTGCACTGGACAGAGTACCTTCACGTGGTGGCACCGATATAACCATGTTGCTCCGCTGCCTGGTTATGCAAACGTCCCTTAGCTTCCTCCCTACACCCCTTGAGTAGGAAGGTGGGCAGCAGAGGAAGGGCAGTTTCAGCCTTCAGTTCACCGGGTTTACGTTTCGATGACTCTGGGGCCACAGCGTCAACTACTACTGGACGGTTTTGGACAAACTTTTGGAACTGGATGGATTAGATATAGCCTTCATTTACCCATTCATTGGTGAGCATCATTTCAGAGTTAAATATGATTATATGAAAGTACGGAGAATAGAATACAAAACATCCTCGGAATGAAGGGGTTAAGTGGTGTTGTTTTAGGAGAATCATTCCTTATATCCAACTTTACAAATAATATCATTATACTTAATATTATTTTGTTGTGTACATTCGATTATGATAAGATCGAGCTAATAATGTTTTCTGATATCGCTACCCCTGAACGTGTACTACTCATACAAAATTATTGTTACTGAGGGGAATATTGATGGACAAAGCAGAAGATGTAATTTGCGATAGGAAGGTGTGTTGAGGAGTACCTAGGGAGATAAGGATATGTTGAGTTTGCCACTTGTGTTGGAATGTATTGATGCAGATAAGATCAAGGCTCTCATTTCCATTATAATCATCATCGTTATCACCACCCTCGACGTTGTCATCATCAGCAGCAGCAGTAGCAGCAGGAGAGCAGCAGTTACAAGCCATTTCTTCCTAATGAAAAACAGGGAAAGAGAAAACGTAAACTTATAACCACCACTACAATCACCATCATCATCATCAACACCGCCGACGTTGTCAAAATTATCAGCCTAATCCCAGTGTTCTAAATAGAGGGGAAAAAAAAAAAAAAAAAAAAAAAAGATAAATTGGACATAAAAGCTGAAGAACCATCATCAGAGTGCCAAGCGAACAAAGCGAAATTCGCCACACACACACACACACACACACACACACACACTTCTTTTTGGTCTTTCATCACCAACTTTTTAAACCAGTAGTTAAGTTTATCTTTACAGAAAGTTATACTATAAAATTAAATCGAGAGTATAAAAGAATGAAGGAAAAGGAGAGAGAAGAAAGAAAGAAAGAACTGTTTGTAAGTTATGGCATGGTTCGTACACGAGTAAAATTATTCGAAAGTTGGCAGATGACAGATTTAGTGCGCGTCCACACGTGTGCTTAAACATGTGCTGGCAACATGTATGCAACACAGTAACGAACACGCTGCAAACATGTTGGGAACAGCAGCGTCCAGATCATGTTGGCAACATCATGATGAAGTCTCAGCTGCCTGGTATGGACACACTTATCCCATCGCCTCTGCTACCAGTGTTCGAAATTGCACTGAAACATGTTTGCATACATCTGTCCAAGTACTGCTGCAAACATGTTCCCGAACATGTTGCCAGCTGTGTTGCCAACATATTTTTGAGTACACATGTGGACGCGCACTTAGAGAGAGAGAGAGAGAGAGAGGAGGGGGGGGTGGTTAAAGGATGATTGCTATTCCCTCAGATAGAATAATCCTTTTTTAAATGAAATAATCTGAAGGTTTAGTATACAGATTTAAAAAAAATCATCATTGCAAAGGGAGTGACAGCGAACAATATTTCTATATTAACTGTAGCAGGGCGAGAAATCTTTAGTATAATATTTTCACTATCACTGGATGATTTACCTTAGGACACTGTATTCAAGAATCTGACGGTCTCCTACATCGAACTCAGGTTTTCCAATTGCGGGCTGGATATGCTAACCAGTACCCCACCGGCTCCCTTTCCTTGTGTATAAGTGGGTATATAACACATCATTTGTGCCAGTACTGTTGCCATCAGCCTGTGTCAAACCTGTCATGGAGAAGTACAGATTTTAATAAAGGATCCTGACAAACTCAAATGGCAGGATAAACAAGTCTCCATAACAGTTAACAATAGCAATAGTGGATTTTATTTTTCGTATTTTGTCACTGATGATATTCACTCGGTGATGTGTTTGGCAGCAGTATGAGTGAAGGCAAACCTAAATAAAAGCAGTCTTATGTACAAATTAAGCCTATGAGAGCTTACAAATACAAGGTACTATCGCTGGTGTTGATACTGTTATCATGAGTGTTGTCAGACCTGTGCCACTCCCTGTGTACACCCGTGTTGTGGTTAACTCTGTCAGTCTGGTGACGTATTATACTGGTTTAGTTTCACCACTTTCAGAGAATTTATTGAAGTTAGAAAGAACTTCTGGTAACGATGGGTTTAATGATGGCTGTATCTAATCCATCCAGCTCAAAGTCTCTCCTAAGACTTTAAATTAAAAATCGTCTGGTAGCGGCAAATATATAACAGAAATTATGTCCGTAAGATGAAGGGATGAACCCTTTCAACCTTTTTTTTTTTTTTTTTTTTTTTTTTTTTGAGACAATTTAATTAATCCTCTGAGGGACATTTGGAAAAGAAAGATTTAGAAAAAGCATCCTCGGGAACACAGCTAGCCATATCATAAGCATTTAAGTACGTTGAGGGTTTTATATTCTTACTACCGCAAGACGATTTCACTGAGCTTGAGAGAAACCTGTCGTAATGGTGGCATTTCTGCCTTCAATGTGATGTCTAACAATCTGTTTTGATGCTGCCGACAAGGTAAAAAAAACATTCTTCATTAGCCGCTCAAGAAAGATGACATTTGTACGTTACCGAACGGTGGGATAAAACTGATCAGTGACCAAAAATTGTCTCGTGCTACTAATGTATGCAAAGTAACCTTATAACTTTCCTAGAATTTACATTTGTGACCTCGCTTAACCCTACTTCAGATTCCTAGGATTAAAACACATCTAGTTATTTTTTCCTCACCTTTACACCATTTATCTCTAACATTCATGCAACATTCTCACACAACGTTAGGCAACTTTCGGTCAAACTTTTCATTGTAATGGAGCTCAAGAGACCCACCCACCCATATCATTTTAATAACTTCTTCATAAAACTCCTCAAATCATGGCTGTGGCGGGTTAAGTGAGGCTGAAAAAGATTGGGTAAAACTAATTAAGAAGATAATAGGTTGTCAAACGCAGCACGCTATCAGGGAAGAGCATCTTAAACCCATTCAGCTTGGGTATGCATCTTGTAATCCCTTCTGTTTATCCCAGGAGGATTTTATTGACTGAGTCCATTACTAATAGATGTCCCTCCAGAGCTGAATAAAATCTTCTGAAGGTTGCAGGAACAAATTAGGAAAAGATGTGTACTAGATTAAAGTGATTAAGGTTGTCTGCGCTCTCTCTCTCTCTCTCTCTCTCTCTCTCTCTCTCTCTCTCTCTCTCTCTCTCTCTCTCCTTATTAGTCTATCCCTTTGTGTAACCCTTGACTGGCACCTACTCTGACCTGCCCTCCCATGCCCCCTCTCCCTCCCTCTTTCTTTTCACACACACACACACACACACACACACACACACACACACACACACACACACACACACACACACACACACACAAGCAATTTTATATGCTATTCCTTACTCGCACACACACTACTTCACACTCGCTACCTTATGCATCCCCTCATCTGCCTTACACACTCCCACAGCCATGTCACACCTTACCTCACATTCTCAAACTTTGCCTCACACACTTTATCTCACTCACCTCCACACCTTACCTTGCACTCGCACACTCTGCCTTACACATCGAACCTAATACACACCATCTTCACACCCTGCCCTAGTTCCATATATCCCATCACACACCTGCCTCACATCCTACTTTGAAGTCCCACACCCACACTCACACCCTGACTCCCACACCCACACCCTGCCTAACACATCCACACCCTGTCCCCTACATCCAGACCCTGCCTCCCATATCCACACCCTGCCTCCCACATCCACATCTGTCTACCACATCCACACCCTGTCTCACACACCCATATCCTGCCACTCACAACCAGATCTTGCCTTACATACCCACACCTTCCCTTACACACCCACACCCCGCCTCCCACACCCAAACCTTGTCTGAGGGAGATATGGAAATGAGAGGAAGTTATTTTGTGAGATTCAACTGCATTTTGTAGTAGTTGCTACAAATTATGAAAGGGGCCCGCTCTTTTCTTCAGACAAACACACGCAATCGGTCAGACACACATGGACACACAACGGGACTATAAAAGGCGTTCAGGCAGATACACACAAATACTCTTTCACAAATACAAACACATACTCATCCACATACTGTATACATTGTCAGCTTACAGGTAACTGCTTTACTATTGTCATCTCCAAATTCTATGTAGCTAAATAAAATCCTGAGTTCTCAAAGGAAGTGGTAGGTTAAGAGGAATGTGGTTTGATGTAGTAAAACAATTTTGTGAGAAAAGGAAGTATGGAAGTTAGGGAGGCTAGGGAATTGACACAATTATCAAGTTGGCAGGAGGTTTCCACGGAGGAAAACGACAAAGGCTATGGGCCTTCCAATTTATCCAGATCGTTTAGGCGTTGTCCCTCACGGGACTTCCCCTACGTGCGACGTTGCCACAGTTTCTACTGGGCCAATTATCGGATTAGAGACAAGGGTTAACCCTCACTCCCATCTCTCTCTCTCTCTCTCTCTCTCTCTCTCTCTCTCTCTCTCTCTCTCTCTCTGCATATAAAATCAGCATTTTATGGAGATTTATTTCTATAAAAAGTCTATACGGTTTTATGAATTATTAAAATTTGAGGAAAAGCCTCCTGACTTCGTCTGTGTCAGTCTGTATCTCTCTCTCTCTCTCTCTCTCTCTCTCTCTCTCTCTCTCTCTCTCTGCATATAAAATCTACAGTTTATGGTGATTTATTTCTATAAAAAGTCTATACGGTTTTATGAATTATTATAGTTTGTTCTGGTGACTTTTGTGTAATGCAGGCTTGATTGAACGAAGAGCAAATTCGTCTGACTTTTACTTCACTCACGTTGGTGGCCTTTGCTGTTCGAGCAACAACTTTTGAGGGATCAATTATAGGTCCCCTGTTTGCCTTCTTTTCTAAAAAAATACTTATTTACGTTGTAAATAAGTTCTTTTTCTCGACTGTGGAGCGGACGAGGGTGAGTATAAGGGGTAGGAGCTTATCGTTTAATGGCGGTCAGAGAAAGTGACCTGCGGATTGACACCTGACCTACCCTCACTGACTCACCTACAAGCGCGACAACGTTGGAAAGCATTGATGCCAAGTGTTGAGGTATTTATAAAAAGGCATTGTTATTTTTAAAAACAATAGGCATTTTCTTACACTATATAGCCATATTAGAGAATTTTATTTATATATATATATATATATATATATATATATATATATATATATATATATATATATATATATATATATATATATATATATATGTATATATATATATATATATATATATATATATATATATATATATATATATATATAAAGTAAATAAATTTAATTTAGAAGTAGTAAATAGCTGACTTGAGACAGAGAGGTGTGTTTTGGTACAAATTCAGCAGCGTCGCTCGAAGGAGAACTCTCGTGAGGGACAACGCCTAAACGATCTGGATAAATTGGAAGGACCATAGATATCCAATTCTCAGCTTTATCATCAACCTTCTGATTTAATATGACACGTGTATGTGAAGCGGATCTATATAAAAAAAATTCATAGACGTATATAGAAAAAGTGTACAAATAGGCAAGCGGGATGGAAACAATCGTCCAGCGGTTTGAATGATATACGAATAATCGAGCTGTCCATTTCATTGTCCAGGTTGCTGATAGTTCTCCCGCTTTCATATTCCTCTTTCACTGTTTCTGGATCCTACCTCACTCCACCTTTAGGCGGGAAAGAATGTAAAAAAGAAATGCAGTAACTCACTCTCTCCAGCGTTGGTCCACTCATCCATCACCCACCATGCCGCACCGTCTGTTTGCTCTTGCTCTCTCTCAGCTGCCTGTCAGTCTGTATTTGGCTTTTTTCCTCCTCGAACTCTGCACTTTCACACGACTTTTACCATTTTTTTTCCCTCTCACATCTTGCTTCATCTTTTTCTCACCAACCCAGCGTTCACACACACACACACACACACACACACACACACACACACACACACACACACACACACACACACACACACACACACACACACACACACACACACACACACACACAACACCGCTCGCTGGTGCAGTGGTAACGTTCTCGCTTGCCAACTGGTGGACGGGAGTTCGCGCCTCGCTCAGGTTGCGAAAAGTTTCACTGACGAAGTGGGTGGTTACTGTCCCCCTTGAGCAAGGGGACGGGTGTGTGTGTGTGTGTGTGTGTGTGTGTGTGTGTGTGTGTCTGTGTGTGTGTGAAGGTCACAGCCTTGCCCTTAGATCGGACTATATGAGCTCTCAGCTCCCTTCCGGGAGGGTAAAAAGCTGACGATCACGACCATCAAGTGATAATGACCTATCCGGTGAATTACACACACACACACACACACACACACACATTATGAACTATATGCTGATTAGGACTCTGAGAACATTATTTTTTCGCCAGACAAATTTCAATAGAGGTAAAAAAAAATAAGGTTGGAGATAAAACCTAAAGCTTCTTATACAGTAATTGTCTCAAGCACTTGCCAAGAGAAGATTGTTATTGTTGTAGTGTTGTCATTTATAATAATTTTTATTAAATACTACTATTTAGTGGTAGGTGGGGGCGCTCACCATCCACTCACCCTATGTAGCGCTGCTCACGGGTGTCTGCCCTTTCCTCTTTTCCTTCCTTCCTTCCTTCCCTCCTTCCTCTTCTGTATTTCTTTCCTTCATTCTTTCCTCTTCCCTTTGCCTACGGGTGACTTTACACTCCCTCTTGTGTCTTTCTTTCCTTCATTCTTTCCTCTTCCTTCTGCCTATGGGTGATTTTATACTGAGTGACAAGTCAAATGGTTTCTTGTACACCAGGAAACCATTTACTCTCCTGGGTAGTAACCATATATCCAAATTATGGCACCTGGTGGTTTAGTGGGTACTTACGGCACTCCAATCGGATTGAGCCTGTGCAGGTTTATATCCAAGGGATGGTTGGGGTTCATTGCTCACGTAATGCCACTCAGGGATGAATGAAGCTGGTCGCTCTCATCTTAAACGTCAGGACCAATTTGCCTAGCCCCGGGCTCTTACGCTCCTCATGGGGCAACACAGGGTTAGATGATGAATGAATGAATGAATAATATTGTTTTAAGTTTTTAAGTATCAGCCCATGTGATACAGGTGTCATAATTGTTCTAATAGATATATCGGGAATAGAGGTAACCAACAGAGATTAGTACCTTCAGTCCAGTGCCGCCATTTTCATTTTAACTGAGGCACCATCAACCGATTCTATTCAGTTCTGGATGGACATTTTATAGATTAATTCATGAGCACTGGTGTTTTGTGTTGAGAATTTCTGACTGACATTATCTTTTTCCCCCGTACATACTTTATTTCCATTTCTTCTAGGGGCTATGCATTTCTAGGAGGATTCTCATGACATCTTTTCCTCGAGAAATGATATAAGATTTAAGAACCGCAGTACCTCGTCTCACATCTGTTGTGGTTGCCTCTCTCTCGAGCTATCTGCATGTCCACCAAGGCGAGGCAGTTCCAAACAATGAGTCATGAGATAGTTCCCTTGTATTAAACCCATGCTCTGTCGAAATTCAGATTGGTTAAAAATAGGAATTAATTTGCAAAGGATGATAGTGGCGATGAAGACGACGACAACAATTATGATGATGGTAAATTTACTGATAATGGTGATGTTATTACTCACGATTTGACAATATGTGCAGAATGATACACATGCATAGAACTCCTTAGCAATGTTTTTGTAATAACTTGGTAAAAAATAAGCTTTGCTCTTTTCCTCCACCTTCACGTTCCCACAATTAAAGGTAGGTAACGGTGCCCTTCCTGCCATTCTTTTTAAGGTGTTGTTGGGGCCTCTATCGTCACACACACACACACACACACACACACACACACACACACACACACACACACACACACAGTTTGTTTAATGGCTTCTTTCTTGTGCAGGTGTGAGGATTCTTTTTTCTTTTACCTCTGCAATTTCTGCTTTCTTTTTCCTCCTTATTTTCCCCTTATTCCTCTACAAATCCTTCCTTCGGGATATAAATACGATATAGTTAAAAGTAGGGAGAGATTACTAAAAAGAGAAAGAGAAAGCTAAAAAGAGAAGGATATTAGACATAGAAGTAATAGATCCTTGCTTAGGGATACAAATTTTGGAAAACTAATGGTAGGGAGAAATGAGTAGAGAGAGAGAGAGAGCGACTAAGAAGCAGATATTTACTCGTAGACTAGGAAATAACCGAACCGTCGTTGAGAGCTACAGATAGTATTAAATGGTTCATTATAAGGATAAGGAGTGAAATGTGGTTGATATGAGAGATAAAGAGATAACGTATAACTGAAATGTGAAGGATATAAGCCCGGGAAGTACGGGAGCCGTCCTTACCAGCTACAAATAGTGGTTTAATTGCAGTGACGCTTTTGTGACGTGTGTGTGTGTGTGTGTGTGTGTGTGTGTGTGTGTGTGTGTGTGTGTGTGTGTGTGTGTGTGTGCGCGCTCGGGGGGAAGGGTCGTCTGTGGAGAGTAGCCAGGCAAGTGTGAGGTTGTTTGAAGGATGAGTAAATGGAGGTGTGGTCTGCATCTGACCCCTCCAGTCTTAAAATTCTCTCCTGCGATTATTACAGCATCTAGAGAGAACAAGAATACAGGGTGGTTCATACAAGAAGCATTTCAGTTTTCGTGTACTCGGGGGACGGCTCAGTCAGCGTTACTAGTCTCTGGTGTGCATCATGATGCTGAAGAGGGATGCCTTCACACGATGGCACCAGCGTGACCGGCGGTGAAGCTGCTCGGTTATAATACAGCCTTCAATCCTCTCCCTATCCGTCGAAAGGTGGATGGTAGACTGAAGGAGAAAAGCAGTGTCAGCCTGAAGTCCACCGGGTTGATGTCCATATAAGCCTCAGGGTGCAACTACCACTACTTTTACAACCACTACCCGTCATCACAATCCACCTACCACCGAAGATTCCCGCCGCTCGCCTTCAGTAGCCGAGGAAAGGGCTCCTTCTCCCGTCCCCTCCACCGACCGGGAAGAAGAGGACCTCCTGCCCCCTACTGCAACACCTGCTACTGACGGCGAGCCGAAGAAGAAGAAAAAGAAGGGGAAGAAAGGCAGGCCTCCACCACCTGACGAGATGGAGATAGACCATCCTGTGTCTCCACCGCCTGCCTCCACCACCCCCGCCGAGCGCCGTCGGCACGTCTTGGCCCGCCTCCCTCCACTGTCTGAGAAGACTAGCTCCCACCTCGAGTCTCTCTCCGTGGACGCGATCTTTGACTATCAAGATCGGTACAATGAGGAAAACTTCAATGATGTGACCGACGCCCTCTACCGCCTGCACGTCCATCGCCAGATGTTCGAGGACCGACATGCTGACTGTCTCCTTGCCTCGAGCCTGAGCCACGCCGACGACGTAGCTATTCTTGACTACGTCGTCCGAGCTATATTGCAACACCACAACGTCCAGACTAGCTCCAGCTAGTCCCCTGCTTTCCACCTGCATTTTTTTTTTTTTTTTTGTCTGGCGGGCCAACAGGCCCGCTCCCACTCTGACTTTGTCAGGTGGGAAAATCTCACAACAACAACAACAACCTCACGTAACCCCTTTTATTGTTTACAAATTGTACCTCAGTATGACCACTGATGGACTAAGTGATTACTAATTGCATGAAAAATGCCTGAATGTCTTTGCTCCTCACACCATTAATTTATGTCGCCTCCCAACAAACGTGAAATGAGATGCGTAATACTGTATATGGGCCATCCTGTTTAATGATGTAGTTCGTGAGAGATTGGGTTCATAAATGCCACTGAAACCAATGTCCAAGTATAGTATTTTTTTTCTTGTTACGGTTAGATTATTTTATCCAAGTACTCATAAATGGAAAACCCGCGGGCACGGTTTGATTTATTGCATATTATCAGACCTTTTCATTGTGTTCACCCGATACGGAATAATTCATTACTCATAGCCTCTTTCTCTGTCCCTGTTTGACATCTTTTATCAGCCTTTTTTTCCCTCGTTTACCCCCATTTGTCTCAGTGGTACCCAGTTGTTCCTAGTATCTCAATTGTCAGTCCTTATCATATGTGTTATCTTCATTTATCATTATTCACTTACTCTCCCAACTGAGCAGTCTTTATTCCCACATTTATCTTTATTTGTTTTATTTATTCCAGATGATATAGTTTTGATTTGTGATGGGCCAGAAGAGATGCAGAGAGTGTTGGACTGTTTGGTGAGTGAAGGTCGCAAGGTGGGTTTGGTTATTAATTGTGGAAAAACTGAAATAATCAATATGAATATGGAAAATGCGCAGGAATGTGTAATTGGAGGTATGGTTGTAAAGCAAGTTGATAGGTTTAAATATTTAGGTACTTATTTAGCCAAGGATGGTTCTTTGAACTTTGAATTCGAGGAAAGGTTAAAGAAGGCTAATCAGGCAATGGGAATGCTTAGAAATATTTGGAATAATAACAATTTCTCTGTGCATACAAAAATCAAACTTTATAAGGTAATGGTTAGGAGTATCTTAATTTATGGACACGAGTCTTGGTACAGCACAGTGACTATGGAAAATAAATTCTTGGTGTTTGAAAATAAAACACTTAGAAGAATATTAGGAGTTAAGTGGTGGGAAAGGATACCAAATAGTAGAATTAGAGAAATAACGGGAGTGCAGCCGATCGATGAATATGTTAGATTCTCACGATGGAAGTGGCTAGGACATGTGTATAGGAGACAGGGAATAGTACGAGGTACACCAGGGTGGGTGGCACCTGGTAGGAGAGGTAGAGGAAGGCCAAAAGAGACGTGGGTGAGGACAATGAGACGGGAAGCTGGAGATGAGTGTTGGGGAGATCTTGAGGAGTTAGCACAAGATAGGATGTGGTGGTGTGAGTTCATCGAGGCCCTATGCATCCCCGAGGGTGCCACAGGAAATGATTGATACGCTCCTTAATGGGCAATAAAGTGTTGGACATTAGTCTCCCACCACCGGCTGTCTCTCTCCATATTTCCCTTCCCCCTTCCACAATCACACAGTCATTTCACACACATTTACGTACAATGATGGCGTGTCATATGGTCTTCCGTCAAATCTTTTTATATTTCTGTTTGCTCATCCCTCCTGCTGTAACCTCCCTCCCTTCCTCCCTCCCTCATTCCCTCTTTCCTACCTCTCCCTTCAGTCTCTTCTCTCTCTCTCTCTCTCTCTCTCTCTCTCTCTCTCTCTCTCTCTCTCTCTCTCCTTTGCCCCTCCCTCCGCTCCTCACTCACTCTCCATCTCATCCTCCTATTCTCTCTCGCTATACTTTCTTTCCATCCTTTTCTACTGCATCAAGGTTAACCTGTTTTTCTTTCGCCTTACCTTTGCGATTTTCTCCTGTCTACTCCACCTCCTTCTCCTGTTCAGTGCTTTTTTTTTTTTTTCATTTCTCTCTCTCTCTCTCTCTCTCTCTCTCTCTCTCTCTCCATTCATCACACCTCTTCTCTCTCCATCCATCCTTCTTTGCCTCTTCCCTCATTTTTTTTCCGTTCTTTTTCCTTTTCGCTTCCGTCACCGACACTTCCTCCTTCTCTCCCTCCCCTCCCTTATTTTAGGTCCCTATCTATCCCTCCCTCCCCCTTCTCTTTCTCCTCCAATCCTTCTGTCGTTCCCTTCGCCTCTTTTCCGATGTTCTAAACATCTCTCCCCATCCTCTCCTCTTCAGATTTCCAATTCTTTACTCATGTCTCTTCTTCCTCTTCCTTCCATCCTCTCTCTCTCTCTCTCTCTCTCTCTCTCTCTCTCTCTCTCTCTCTCTCTCTCTCTCTCTCTCTCTCTCTCTCTCTCTCTCTCATACAGGCCGAGTGTCCCTCTGTGATGGTAATGCGACGGGCCTGCGTCTATCTGAATGGAGGACCCAACCAATTCCACATAATGGACAACAAGACCAAAGCCTCCTGGTGAATGCACGAGGTGGTTAGTATGGCGCTGACGGAGCTTACCTGGGACGGGGACAACAGGGACGGGGATGAGGGAAAGAGAATAAAAATAAGAGGGCAGCTATCTATAAAAAGAGGGAACTATAAATGAGCAACGAGTACTGCAGACTGATATTTGATGCTGGATAAAGCAGTGACTAACATGTCCTAAAAATATCCCTTCTAATATCATTACTGCATATTATATGGGGCTGAAACATGGAATATGGGTGTAGCAGAGAGGAAAAGTTTGAATGTAATGGAGATGAGGTGTCTGAGGAGTATGTGTGGAGTGACGCGTATGGATCGGGTGCGAAATGATGAAGTGCGAAGGAGAACTGGAGTTGTTCGGGAGATGGCTAGTAGAGTTGAGCAGAGGGTGTTGCGATGGTTTGGGCATATGGAGAGAATGGATAATGAGCAATTGGTGAAAAAGATAACTAGATCTGATGTGAGAGGTGTAAGGCTGAGAGGAAGACCACGAATAGGATGGATGGACAGTGTGAAGAGAGCGCTGGATGCGAGAGGGATGTCTGTTGAGCAAGGAAGAGTGGCTGTGCGTGACAGAAATAAATGGAGAGAAATTGTGAATAAATAAGTGATGACGCAGCCCTGAGGAGATATTCTCCCGCATTTGGTCTGATCAACTAGCCAGTTCAGGTGCGGGTAAGGGGATGGGTCTGTTATGATGTGGCAGGGGTAAACCAGTTCTGCTGTCGGGCCCTGCTGCGGATGTCACTGATTGCATTGCGCAGTTGACCCTTGTGCGGTGTGGTGCGGTGAGGATCTGTCCGTTCTCCCCTTTGGGGCTAAGATGTGAATGAATGTGTTTGAATGGATGAGTAAATGGAGAGTGTGTCGTCCTGTCTCGGCTACCTCCCTTTCCTTGGGGGAAGCAGCCTAGGTATATAGATAGATAGATAGAATATCATTACTTCAGTCCTGAAAAAGGGCAGCATTTGTATGCATTCAGTATGGTATTTGCGTTAAAGTGGTGACATGTGAAGGAGTGTGACACGTAGGAGAACTACTGGCCCTCAGACAATGAACACGCAAGTGAATACCACACTTAACACACACACACACAAAAAAAAAAAACGCTCTGCACAAAGAATGTTGTACATAAAGAACTTATATGAACTTACGAACGAAAGAGAATGGAATGAACGTGTAAAAAATATTAACACGGCATTGTTACTGCCGGAACGAATGGTCAGTGTGACAACCGTGAACGCTAATGTGAAGATGCGAAAGCAACAACTCAACACTATAAATTATAGACAGGAGTGCAATACCACCCTGTCCTGCAACATCATGTGTACATGGTTGCAGCATTAACATCTTCAGTGGCCTGCTGTATTATTACTGTATTAATGCTGTGTACAAACAATTTCCCTTAACTTAAGAGAGACTTTTTGAACTGCTGAGGTTAGATATAGCCCCCGTTAACTCCTTCATTACTACTGATTCTTCCATAACTTGAAGAAATTCGTCTGGTGGGAGCAATAATAAACCACCAAAGCACCAACATACGTCACGTCTTATATATTTCATGCTTGCCACCACCAGGCAATTCGAATTAGAGGGGTTAAGTGCATCCTTCATTAACCCATTTCACTCCAAGGTGTCTTTCCTGAGATTTATATAGACGTCTAGTATCATGAAGAATACACAAATACGTCATCGGACTGAAGCGATTAAGATAAGTACATACATACATATCCACAGGCACCTATCCACATTTTTACATACTCGAGTATTTAGTGAACGCCTGCGTATCATCATCATCATCATCATCAATAGCATCCTACTCTCCTGATATTCTTAGCGAATCCTTCAAATGAGACTCGGTGTTGGTCGACGTCCTATCGATTTCTCTCAATACACAAGTGTGAAATGTAGTACTGATTGTTCTATGTTGGGGAACATATATCTCGTTTTTAGCTGGTATCGATTATCACCTCATGAATGTCACACACACACACACACACACACACACACACACACACACACACACACACATGAAGAGATAGAGAAACATGCAGGGGTAACAAGACAGAGATTGACTTAATCGTGCAAGTGATGGTGGACGTTGTGAGAGGCCTTTAGATGGAGGTTGATGTTTATAAAATTCCCAGTCCCTATATCACCCTTAAGAAAATATCACAAGACATGGCGATACATTACATTCATCGTGCCAAAACATTTCTTAATTATATATTGCCATGCTCTCACCCTTCGCTTACATCATCCCAATACAATCTCTCCTCTCAT
Source organism: Coenobita brevimanus (assembly GCF_032717465.1). NCBI lineage: Eukaryota > Metazoa > Arthropoda > Malacostraca > Decapoda > Coenobitidae > Coenobita > Coenobita brevimanus. The sequence goes on from NC_136966.1 coordinate 6,753,436, forward strand.
CATGTCATGCTTACATGTCTCTTTTATAATCTCAGAAAGTATCTCATAATGTCGTGCCTACATCACTCATCTCTCCCAAAAATGTCTCTCACTCTCCTTGTGTCAAAATGCCTTTCTCTGTCACTAGTCCTTGCCCATCTACTTTTCATGATCCTTCACATTCAGCCCTAAAACAACCCCTTTTTCGTTCTCTCAAAGTACGGAGTAAATAAAGGAAAATAAATTGTCAGTCTTATTTTAGGGTAGCTCTACACTGAGTGGCAAGTCAAATGCTTTCCTGTGCACCAGAAAATCATTTACAACGCTGGGTGGTAACCATATAACCAATCAACACGTGTTTGCTACGTGTCAACAAATGAGTTGGCGGAGAGCTTGCTCCCCTACCCGGGAAACAACTAGCTAAAATTACAAGCAAGAAGCTTCGGACCAGGACTGACCAACAGATGACGACTAAGGACCGATCACAGGACGTGGTACGAATTGCGACGTGGTGTATATGAGGTGTGAATGATGAGGTGAAAGAGAGAGATTGTCCAGGTGCTTGAGGGTGCAAAAGTGGACGTACGTGGAATAACTGGGACTAAATGGTAGGTGAGAATCTGTGAGAGTGGGAGTATATATAGAATATATGCGCGGGAGTAGGTGAGAATGAGAGGGCAAAAGAGGGAGTAGGTATTGTTGTGTGCAAGAGTTGGAAGGAGAATATAAGAGAATATGGATGAGGTGGCTTAAGGAATGTGTGGGTAAGACTGAATGCAGGACTAATGTGGGCGGTTGTGTGTGTGTGTGTATGCACCAACGCAAGATCGTGCAAGAAGAATGAAAGAAGAGTTCTGGCTTAATATGGAAGCATGCATGGAAATGTTTGAAAGGACTGAGAGAGTGTTTTTGACTGGAGATATGAATGGAAACGTAGGGAATGTGAAAATGGATGTAATAGTTGGCGAGTGGGGTGAGCCTGCAGAAGTGGATGAGAATAGCAGTGCTCTAGTGGATATTTGTGCGGAGAGGGAGTTCATGATAGCCAGTACCCTCTTTGTGTGTGTGTGTGTGTGTGTGTGTGTGTGTGTGTGTGTGTGTGTGTGTGTGTGTGTGTGTGTGTGTGTGTTCCCATTATATCTCATGAAAGGCTTGAGCTATCAACATGAAACATTCAGGGCATAAAAATCTGGCCAAAATCTTGGACTTGGATAACAGCATATTCTGGCGGGCGATTAGCATTCGGCTCCCGAATGCTTTTCTTTCATTTTCACATGATTATGCATTCTAGTGTAGATGTGAAGTTTCTGATATATGAAAGGGAAGTATATAATAGTATTAAGAAACAATCATACCCGTATAGACATACCTAGGCTTAAGAAAATTTATGAATGAGGTCACAGATCCTTAGCAAATGAGCGAGAAAGAGAGAGAGAGAGAGAGAGAGAGAGAGAGAGAGAGAGAGGAGTGGGTGTGCGACGAGTAAAAATTGCCCCGATCGCATCACACTCAATTTTTTTTTAATATATATTCTCTAACATTATTTTCCTCTCATTTATAAAGGTTGGTACAAATATTCTGTCTTCCGCATTTTTTTTTTTTACCTTGCCCAATCCTTTCTCCTCTTTCTTGCTGCTGTTCTTGTTGTTTTATATTAATGTTATTTTCTTAATGTTTTCTTCCTTCCTTGTTGTTGTTGTTGTTGTTGTTGTTGTTGTTCTTCTTCTTCTTCTTCTTCTTCTACTACTACTACTACTACTACTACTACTATTACTACTATTACTACTACTTCTTCTTCTTCTTCTTCTTCTTCTTCTTCTTCTTCTTCTACTACTACTACTACTATTACTACTATTACTACTACTACTTCTTCTTCTTCTTCTTCTTCTTCTTCTTCTTCTACTACTACTACTACTACTACTACTATTACTACTATTACTACTACTACTTCTTCTTCTTCTTCTTCTTCTTCTACTACTACTACTACTACTACTACTACTATTACTACTATTACTACTACTACTTCTTCTTCTTCTTCTTCTTCTTCTACTACTACTACTACTATTACTACTATTACTACTACTTCTTCTTCTTCTTCTTCTTCTTCTTCTTCTTCTACTACTACTACTACTACTACTACTACTATTACTACTACTACTTCTTCTTCTTCTTCTTCTTCGTCTTCTTCTTCTTCTTCGTCTTCTTCTTCTTCTTCTTTGAATATTTGTTATGTTTCAAAGAGCTTTTACGGTGTGTGGAAGATAATGCAGAGATGATGGAGGAGGGTAATGATGGCGTTAACGATTGGGAGGACAGGATGCTGAGAGAGAGAGAGAGACTAAGGAAGGATGGCTGTAATGTACAGAGAGAGAGAGAGAGAGAGAGAGACTAAGGAAGGATGGCTGTAATGTACAGAGAGAGAGAGAGAGAGAGAGAGAGAGAGAGAGAGACTAAGGAAGGATGGCTGTAATGTACAGAGAGAGAGAGAGAGAGAGAGAGAGACTAAGGAAGGATGGCTGTAATGTAAAGAGAGAGAGAGAGAGAGAGAGACTAAGGAAGGATGGCTGTAATGTAAAGAGAGAGAGAGAGAGAGAGAGAGAGAGAGACTAAGGAAGGATGGCTGTAATGTAAAGAGAGAGAGAGAGAGAGAGAGAGAGAGAGAGAGAGAGCGAGAGAGACTAAGGAAGGATGGCTGTAATGTAAAGAGAGAGAGAGAGAGAGAGAGAGAGAGATTAAGGAAGGATGGCTGTAATGTAAGGAGGTGAGGTGATAGCAAGGTAAACACTGGGTAGGGAGGGGAGGTGAAGAGGTGGCCAGTGAGGTCGAGTGGAGGGGTGGTTGAGGGAAGGAGAGGAAGTGGGAGAGAAGGAGGGAAGATCAGGGGAGAGTGGAAAAGGATGTGTGGAAATAGAAACTGGAGAGGAGATTCGAGAGGATGGGAGAAGGAGGGTTGAGGGAAGAAAGGGAGGAAGAGAAGGGAGAGTGAGTGGAAGGAGAGGGAAAAAGGGGGAAGAGAAGGAGAGTAGAGAGGGTTTTGATGAAGATGGGAGAGTAGGATAGAATGAAACTGGGAAAGGAAAGGAGTGAGAGAGTGGAAAAGAGAATGAAAGAAGAAAGCTGGGAAAGAGATGGGGACGGGACTGGAAGAATGAGAAGAGCAATGATGAGTTTGAGGGAAGGATGGAAATGGAGAAGAGGTGGGGGAGGGGGATAGATAAGTAAGGAATGATTGACAGTGTAGTGGGAAAAAAGAAAGGGGAGAGGATCCAGAAGGAAACGGAAAGAGAGGAGATTGGAGAGGTCAGGAGAAAAAAAAAAATGAGTGGATAGGATGGAAGATAATAGGGGATGGTGGAGAGGTGATGAAATGGAAGGGCTAGAAGGACTGGGAAAACGAAGAGTGATAAGATACAGAGGAAAGGAAGATGAGAGACTGAAGCAATAAAGAGGTATTGGGCCGTATTCTACTGCTAGTGGTCTGGGAGGGTTCATGACACCTCTTCCTAAGCAATTATTTTGTTTTTTTGCATCTTAACATTCTCGGCTATGTTATTTGTATCATTTCATAAACAACACATTTTGCATTAAACACATACAAAAGGATACAGAGGTTAAATTTATATAAAGCATCACTATGAACGACGTCTTAAGAAATATGCAAATCTGATCCATTGAGAGGAGAGTACGTAAATAAAGACGGAGAGGTGTTGCAGGAATGTGTGTGTGTGTGTGTGTGTGTGTGTGTGTGTGTGTGTGTGTGTGTGTGTGTGTGTGTGTGTGTGTGTGTGTGTGTGTGTGTGTGTGTGTGAGAGAGAGAGAGACAGACAGACAGACAGACAGACAGACAGACAGACAGACAGACAGAGACAGAGTCAGAGACAGAGAGAGAGGGAGGAAGAGAAAGAAAACTTAACAGATATGAGGACGTATGGCGAACAGAAGGAGGAGGAGAGGAGAAGGAGGATAAAAAAGGGAATAAAACATGGTGATGAAAAGTGGAGAGCAGAAAAATAGAGCTGGAAAGAATACATGTAAAAGACGGGAGAGAAGGAGAAAAGGAAAATTAAGAGGAATAAATGGAGAAATAGGTAAGACAGAAAATGAGACAGGGAGAGGGAGATGCAAGGAAGAGGAAAGGGAAATGATGGGAAAATTGGAGGAGGTAGAAGGAAAGGAGGGGAGTGGGGAAGAAGGCAGTTGGCGCTCTCAGGGTCCTCCAAATAAAATGCCTTTCATGTGTCCGAGTCAACATCGTAAATGCAGTTAAGTTTGGCCAGTGATAGCCAGCCCCTCCATCCATGCATCTCATTACCAGCAGCATAGGCGTTTTTGTCGTAAATTCAGAGAGAGAGAGAGAGAGAGAGTAAACAATAAAAGAATGAGGAAAGGAAAACAAAGACGGAAAGAAAAATGGAGACGTAGAAGAAAGATGGGATGAGGATGGTTAGTAGTGATGATGTGATGTGAGAGAAGCCCGTTTTCAATGTGGCAACATTTCCTTAAGGATCTATTCTGCACACTAGACCCCGGTATCGCCCAGTATGCTATTGATGCAAACTATCACGGTATGATAACGGTATAACTAGCAAAGAAATGAATGTTGAAGTCTAGCAAGCAAAATAAATCGGTAAGAGTTGCAGCGAAGCCTCATTTGCCACCTGAATAAGAGAGAAGCTTAGTTTTTTTTTTTTTTTTTTGGTGGTGGTGGGAGGGGATGTGTGGGTCTGGGATTTTGAGTTACATTAAGCGGTTAAAAAAAAAAAAAAAAACAGTTCGCGTAATCTGTTCAGAGATATTTGGTGGCGAGGCTAGACTATCATAGTGCAATATACTTAAGGTTAGATGACCAGTGTGTTTTCCTTGATGTCGTTACATGATTGAATAACTTGCATCACCTCATGCACATTAAACAAATGCACGGCCGTCTCTCTGACTGGCACGTTCTTGCCTGTACACCCACAGGCCTAAAGACCACTTGAGGCACGCGCAAATTAAACCTCTTGGCTCTGATGACATTTTCCTAGTAATTATATTCCTGATATCTCCAAATTATTTTAGTAAGTATACGAGGGAGAGTATGGGAAAGTTAGGTCCATGACAATATAGATCCAAAATGAAAAAAAAATGGAAAAAAAAAAAAACATCCATAAAGGACGTCTGTTCATGAGGGAAAATGGGTCCATGAGGGTAACAAATCCATACCATAAATAGTTCCATGGGAGAAAACATGTTCATGACAAAAAAGCCTGTTGATGCTGAAAAGATTGGTGGGTGGGGGGGATGGCGGGTGGAGGAATGAACCTTTGGGGGTGTAGCCAGAGACGGGCTTATGTGCTTTTTTTCTTAAACTCCAGAGTGCTGTTACTTAGGTATAATTTTCACAAGGCACGTAGCAAAGTTTTTGAGCAACTTCATTAGTGAGGTGCATTGTTAAGGTGAATCCTGACATTAGGTAAATTCAGTACAGGCTTTTGATTCCACACCACCTCCACCAGTCATAAAGCAGAGACGATTACATGCCCGTCACGAAGGCAGACATCAGCGCGGTTAGGGTACGAGGTCTATCCTAGTTAAGGTCAGGTAAGGAAAGGAAATGTAAGGTACGGAGAGGTAAAGTAAAATAGGGAAAGGAAAAGTAAATAAGGCAAGGGGAATGTCAAGGTAAGGTAAGGTAAGGTAAGGACAGAGGTAAGGCTAGGGGAAGAGTAAGACAAGGTAGGGCACGGTATGGTAGCCTACAGTCGCCAGATGAAGCGATAGCAGAGTTTCAGATGGCTTCGGTCGCTCTGCTCTACAGTACATTACATTCAGACAAAACTTAGTGACTATACGGTAAAATTCCGTACCTTTGTCACGCCGTATAGAATAAATTATATAGAATATCACGCTAAGAATTATATAAAATAAACATGAGAAAGTGTTGTATTAGTAGCAATCCCTGGATACATTTCCCGATTTGAAGGAATGTGTAATGTAATACACCGTCCGCGGCGTGCAGTAGAATCCCATGTTCCTATGTATTTGCTTCCCAGGATTTCAGATAGCCTACAGAGGCTCTAGTTTCGAAGACCAGTCGATGAAAATTCTTGTGATTTCATTACACAACCTTGTTATCATATTCTATGGTGATGGTAATGAACAATAAGGATGTCACAACAATGAAATTATTCTAGTAAGGATACCTTACCTGTGGTGTTAGCTACCTTACTGCATTTTGTTCCCTATTTTCCCCTCGCTTATCATAATTATAATTAGCTACTTTATTCCTAACTAATGCCAAATTATTTCAGCTATAAGGAAGTATGACAGATTTTACTTTTTTCTCTTATACGGAGAGGACCAAGACATGAACTTACAAACACTTGCAATGCACATGCACACACTTTTGCTCTTGCTTTTAATCTGTAGCATCTTTATTTTTAAGTAAACCTCAGAGTTCTGCTATACTGAAAATGCTGATTTGGAAGTTTTAAACTCAGTGATTTCTTTATGAACTTATGCATTTTATTATTTTTGCCAATCGTCTATACACTGATGACACTAGGCTCTGACACAAGTTGGCGTTCTCCAAGCAGCTCCGACTGCCGACAAATTTTCAAGTTTTTTTTTTTTTTTTTTTTTTCATTTACTGATAGTCCTCTGGCTTATATTACATCTTACAGAGATTTTTCTTAGTGGAAACCTGGCCAAATGCAATGTAATAACCGCATGTTTTTTAGGAAAAGGTTGTCTCCTTTCGTGCTTGTTGGTCGAACCATATAACATAGCCTACTAACTTACGCAACTTTCCCGCTTTCTGTCGTCGTCCATTAAGAAAGAGAAACGGAAATCAATGACCCCTTACTATTTCCTAGTATTATAACTAAAATTATATTATAAATAATAATTACTGACTGATCTTAATTGTTTATTGAAGCTCTTTTCTCCTATGTCTTACGCTACAGAAAATTATTGCTTCTTACCATGCTACAAATTATCCCTGGCTGCCCCTGAGCGATAGTTCTGAAATTTCAATTAGCTTCGTTTAGGATTTCCTATTATTGTACTTAATGAATTGCTTCCTACAGTTGTGAAGTATACCGGTACTTTGGAATTTATTTATTGCTTTTTGTAACAGTTTTACATAACTGGTTTCACCTTGTAAATATATAAAGAAAAGTATGTACATTATCGCTGACCGAAAACTTCTGGATACTCTGCCTTCAATTCTTAGGGCGACTGGACAGCACGTTATGGTAATGGGAGTGATGAGGTACGAATAGATAAGGTAAGGTAAAGTTAGGTAAGGTTAAGTATGGCAAGGTAAGGTTAGGTACAGAAAAGCTAGGTAAGGTAAGGAAAAATAAAGTTGGGTTGGATTAGGTTAGGTTAGGTTCGACATGTTCAATACGGTGACAGGAATCGGGCTAAATGATAGATTAGGTTACTTTAGGCGAAGTTCAGATATAATGGGATACGCAAGGTAAGATTTAGGTCTGGCTAAGGTAGGTTAGGTTACTTTAAAGAGTTTATTGCGGCTACTTGCAGACATTTTTATGAAGCTAAGGGGAGGCTCTTGTAATGAAGGGATAAGTGATGGCTATATCTATCCTCTTCACTGGTAGGGCTTATAAAGGATCATAACCAATTACGGGTTAAACAAGTCTCAAAAACAGTTAACTTATTATCCAAGAATGTTTTGCTTTTCCAACCTCTCAGAATAATGGTCAGCTTTATCTGACTGAAACGTCTGGCACTGACGAGCAGCCTACACGTGGTAGCACTGTGCACTCTGGGTGAAGCAACTGATGCGTCCATCCGGGAGCCATACCTCCTCAGTATTTCCTTACACCTATTACCGTGGTATGGACCTTGATTCAACCCTGGTGAGGCGCTGGCTACCATAAGGAGGCGCCTGATCCCTTTCACGACTTATGTATTATACTGTACAGGTACCTGTCCGCAGAAGTAGATGAAATCTGAGGTTAGCAGGTGTCCTCGGCCAGGCAGACCAGGGTTATGTGATAACAACGATAAGTGAAGATATAACTGTACACAAGTAATCTTATGTAAAACTTAGGTTTAGGAAAGTATACAAGTACAGCCCCAGTTTGACAAATGTCTTCTAGTAGTATGAGTTAAAATGTTTCATGGCTGCAAGAAGAACACACAAATGACTTTATAGTGCTGAAGAGGTTAGAGGAACATAAATCTTTTCCATGCATCTTATGACAAATGTGTGTCAAAAAAATGTCAGTTTATTGGGTATTTCGAGTAAAGTTAACCTTGAACATTTCCAACTGTAAATGTTTCGATGATGGAAAAAAAAAAAAAAATCAGTCACTTACATTTTATCCCTTCCAAAGTGTATGGGTCTTATATGATACTTTATTCTAGCACATTCTGCTTCTCTTTAACAGACTGATAGTAAGAGAAAACTTATATTTCTCTACAAAAATACGCTGCATTCAGGGGTAGACGACAAGCACAATTCCCCTGATGAGGTTAGAGAAATAGCTAACATCTATCAATGAAACCCATACCCAGCACATACTAGGTCATGCACACACCTCGCAGGAAAAGAAATAAGAGTGAGCAGGAAAACCCAGTGCAAGCAATTTATAAGCAATACCATGTTTGTTGCATTATCGGTGGCGGGGGAAAGGCAGTGTGGGTGTGGGTCAAAATAATATACCTCTGCTCTCTCTCTCTCTCTCTCTCTCTCTCTCTCTCTCTCTTCTTATGGCAGTTGTTTCTCTTCTGTAGCGTAATCATGCAAATATTGTTGGATTCAGGTTTTATCCGTGACCGCAACTACCGCCGCTGTTTCCTGTCCAGTGCACATCACATCCACTTCAGGTGCCATTCCGCTCCGAACGTCGGCTAAAATGGTCAGTTCCGGGCAGATAGAGGAGGAGTAAAGTGTAGTCTGTTAAAAGAAGAGGAAAATGTGTAAGGAAACGTATCTATGAACTGTATTGTAGCGGTCGGCTTGCACAAGTCGGTCATGGACAGGCAGGTCTACTGTACACCCAGGACTAAAATACAGACATTGCTTTATGCGTTCAAGCCTTGTTTTACGGACCCGGATAGGTAACTGATCTATAGGGCTGAGGAACACCACTTTGGCCTCAGAAGTGACTCGCTCCTACTCAATACTTCACGCAGTGGTGGAGGTGTGGAAGCCTTTTTGGAGTATAGAGAGAAAATGTGTAAATCTGTGTTGGAGTGGTTGTGTTTGCAAGTGAGACAGTCTGTATATGTTATTAAGGGAACCTCGGAATTAACAGGGTGCAGACACGTGAAATTACTTGAAAGGACGAAATGATGAATACTCTTAATAATTCGCCCAGTGATGAGACTAAATAAATAAATCAGAATGGTAGACAAATACGTTACCGATCGGGCCACTGGAAACTGCGAAAAAAAAAAAAGAAAGATATATAATAGATGCAGAGAAAGCAACGAAAAAAAAAAAAAAAGCACACCCAGAGAAGATGAATAAGAGACGACCTTATACAGTGGTTGGGCTGGATGATAAAGGGTAAAGAAATATAACCGACGAACAGAAAGGAACAGCAGGCAAAGACAATGAATCCATGTGAGGAAACCTGCCCCTATGCAGTCTTTGGGCCGTTTGCATAATGCAGAAAAAGCGCGCTTGTCATACTGTCTGCCTCTCTATCTGTAAAGTCTGTCTTCCTATCTCGGAATGAGAGAGAGAGAGAGAGAGAGAGCTTGTTCACCGACCTTTCATTTTCTCAACCCCCAATCCATAAATATTGATTGGCTTTGTCGGTTTAATACAAAAGATGTGCACTGAAGGATGAAGGACTTGGCCTGAATGAAAAGTAACAGGATGGAGAGGTGAAGGATGGAGGAGGGAGGGATGAAGGAGGGCAAGACGGAGGAGAGAATGATGGAGAAAAAAAGGATCGGGATGTGAAGGATTGACGGGGCGAATGAGGAGAGGAAGAAATTACTGAAGGAAAAACAAAAACATTAGTTGAGTTGGTTGGCCTCACACCAGATAACAGAACTGAATGAAGAGGAACCTAATCAGAATGGAATGAGAAAAAGAATGGAAGAAAAGGAATAGGAATAAATCCCGAAGAGGGGGGGAGAGATGCTGGGAAGATAATGTACAGGACAGGCATGGAAAGTGGCAAGAAGTATAGAAGAAATGTAAAGTAGACTGGAAGAAATGGAGTGCATGAAAGACTGAAATGGAAGAGATAGGGAAATTAAGCAGGAAGAGAGGAAGGTAATGGAAGGGATAGAAAACACAACATAAGGATGGAATATATAATGAAGGAAAGGCTACGTGGATTAGTTCTGGAAAATGTGAAAATCTTGAACTGATAGTAATGGTGAAAGCAAGACGGATATACAAATGATGATTGATAAGGCAAGTGATGGAAAAGATTGGTGAAGGAACACGCTGAAAGGTACGAACACGAAGGAAAAGGGGGAGGAGAGGGGGAAGGAGAGGTGAAGATGGATAGCGTGAAGGATGGAAATGAAGATAAAATGATAAGCTGAGAGGAATGGAATAGATGAGGAAGAAATCGGGAAATTAAAAGAGAACAACCACGAGTTTTGAAAGGATAAACAGTGCGATGAGTAAAGTGGATGAGGAAAATGAAGATACAGGTAATGTTAGATAGAGGGAAGAAGACGGAAACTTACTGAGGTATGAACCAAAAAAAAAAAAAAAAAAAAAAAAGATTAATAAATAAAATAAAATAAAAAGGACTAGGAGCGGCTCAGAGGAGATAGGGAGGTGATGATGGATAGAGCAAGAGTTGGAAAAAACATGAAGATGTTGAAAGGCTTGAACAAGAAGAAGAATGAAGTTGGAGGAGGAGGGGGAGAGGTTGGAAGGGGAAGAGAAGAGGGATGGGTGTTGGGTATTGTCTGGAAGGTCATGGATATTTTCCTCCGCCTGATGGACTTTGTTGTAAATTAGTGTCGCGTCAGAGGAACAAGACAGTAACCAGACCCGGGGAGGCTTTGTGCCAGGTAGATCCCCTCCATCAACAAACATATACACTCTACAAACATACACTCGTGGTTCCCCCTCCCCCTCCACACTCCCCTCATACACAAACACACTTCCCACTCACCCCTCGACACATAATTCCCCCACCCCCATCAGAAACTTCCCACCCCCTAACACATTCCTCCTCACACTTTTTAAGCGCAAAGAGTCCTGCAAGAAAATGTATTCTGATCAAGACTGACTCATTGAAGTTATCATCATTAAGTTTAAGGTGACTTAGTGTTCGATGCCAGAAATTACGTACAACTACTGTACATTTTCAAAATTCGATAATGAGGGGGCATTCAAGTATAATCAAACATATTACGTATATGAGCAACTACCCTACAGTAACATTCTATCAGTATTATATATTAAAATTCTTAATGTTTTGTGAAACGTTACCGAAGTTCTATAATGACGGTAGATGAGGGCGCCCACAATCTATTCATTTGATATACTGCAACCTTCAGGTCACCCTGACGTGAATGACAAGTAGAATGGTGTTCTGTTACCCAGGAAGAAACCTACTACGTTGCTGGGTAACTTTACAACCGAAAGGACGTCTGATGGTCTAGCAGCCGCAAGTTCCCTAACCAGAGGTGGTTCATAAAGGTTTAAATTCGTGGCCGGGGTATGGCCTTGTGCATTATCTCACTCATGGCTAGTGAGGCTGGTCTTGTCTTACATACTGGGATTGTGTAGTCTAGTCTCTGCTCTGTACACTCCTGATATTGTAATAAAAGGACTGTATTATATATATATATATATATATATATATATATATATATATATATATATATATATATATACACGGCCTTCATGGTTTCAGAAAAAGCATATGACAGAGTGGATACACAAGGAATGGGGTAAATAAGGAATAATATAATTATGACGTAAATGGGCAGGAGAATGTAAGAAGAGAATGTATTAGGGTGCTATGGCTGCAATATGTGTGTGGTTGGTGAATTGAGTGAATTTTCCATTCTGACTGTTTGGTTGAAACAGGGATGTGTCATGTCTCCATGGTTGTTCAATCTGTACATGGATGGGGTTATAAAAGAGATACAAGGTAGGGCAGTGGATGTTGGAGTGGCCCTAGTGAGAGAGGGCAGTGTTTGGAAACTACCTGTACTGTTGTTTGCAGATGATACTGTGTTGTTAAGTAAAGATGAAGGGGAACTGCAAGGCTTGGTGAATGAGTTTGAGAGAGTGTGTAAGAAACAGAATCTAAAAGTGAACATAGGGAAGAGTAAAGTTATAGTCTTCGAGAGAAATGAAGTCAGTGAATGTACAGTGAGGTTGGATGAGGAGGAAATGGAAAATGTGAGTGCGTTTAAGTACATGAGTAGTGTGATAAGTAAGGATGGAAGTATAGAGGGCGAAGTGCTTGAAAGGGTACAACAAGGAAGAAAGGTTGCTGGTTATTTGAAAGCAGTGATAAGAAATAGGGATGTAAGCATTGAAGTGAAAAAGTCGCTGCATGATAGTATTGTGATACCATAATTATCTGACATAACTGAAGGCGAAGCTTGGACCTTGTTGGAGGGACACGAGTCAAGAGTGAGAACAGTGGAAATGAGTTATCTGAGAGGAGCATGTGGAGTTACATGGAGAGACAGACTGACAAATGAGGAAGTGATGGATCGTTGTGTTGTGGATGTGATAGAGAGAGTTAGGAGAAATACACTGAGGTGGTTTGGCCATGTGGAGATGATGGAGAGCGAGAGACTAACGAGAAGATTGTATGTGAGTGAAGTGGAGGGGGGAAGAGGGAAGGGGAGACCGAGGATGAGATGAAGGGATGGAGGTATATGAAAGAGGGAAATGTGAGTTGGGGGGAAGAGTAGCAAAATGGCGGGGGAGAGGGTGACATTGAGGCAATTTGTTTGCGGTCACCGCGTACAAGATTAAGGCATTAAGCAAGAGATAAATAGATAGACAAATCAGTTTTCAGTCTTAGCTCACTTACAACTCAAGTACAAATTTGTATCATAAGTAAATGGCCATATAAGAAGGTAGATTCTCCTGCCTAAAAGTTATGTTAATCAATTTATTTGAGAAAATTATCTGAAGTTCGGCAAATAAGAATTTGATTATTAATCTCATATTAGTTTAGATTTTCCAGTGAATAGCCCCCTAAGGAATATAAACGTCCAACCACGAGTACATCTTCCTTAAAAGTTGTGTTAGTTAAAGTGAGAAAATTGTCGAAAGAACGTACTATGACAGAGCCTTTTTTCAAGCCTCATTTTCTCATATCGACTTCAGTTTAATGGCGCAGTTTATATTTTATTCGCGGAATTCCCAAACAATTTTCTTCATGTCAGGATAGACTGTTCGAACTACTCGTATCGGGGTTAGATACAGCCTTTATTAGCACCTTCCATAGCAAAGGCTCTATCTATCCATCCATCATCCAATCCTACGTTGCCCCATGAGGAGCGTAGGAGCCCGGGGCTAGGCAGTTGGTCCTGACATTTAAGATGAGAGAGACCAACCTCACTCATCCCTGAGTGGCATGACGTGAGCAATAAACCCCAACCATCCCTTGGATATAAATCTTCACCGGCTCAATCCGATTGGAGCACAATAATTACCCACTAAAAACCAGGTGCCAAAATTTGGTAATATGGTTACCACCCAGCGTAGTAAATAGTTTCCTGGTGTACAGGAAACCATTTGGCTTGTCACTCGGTGTAGAGTTACCCATAGGCAGAAGAAAGAGGTAAGAATGAAGGAATGAAAGACAGAAGAGGGAGTGTAAAGTCACCCGTAGGCAGAAGGAGGAGGAAAGAATGAAGGAAAGAAAGATAGAAGATGGAAGGAAAGAAGGATGGAGGAGAGGACAGGGCAGACACCCGAGAGCAGCACTACATTGAGTGAGTGGATGGTGAGCACCCCCACCTACCACAATAGATACCATATTAAATTAATACAACCGTCTGGATATAGCAAGAATAAAATGCAGACGATATCGTTGTAAAGAAAAAATTTAAAATGCATATCCATATCAGGCATAATCATCATCATCATTATCATCATTTCCTATCTATTTACAGTGTAAAAATAATAACAGTTTAATCTGCACATACACTGGGCAAATTACTCCACCTCTCTCCCTTCTTTTCCTTATTTCCACACTTTTCTCCTTCCTTCTCTTTACTCTTTTGTCACACTTTCTCCTTCTCTTCCTCTCTCTATTTCCTCCGTCTTTCCCTCTTTGATCTTCAGTTTTTCCCTGTTTACATTCTTCCTTCTCCTCTTCATCTCCCTCTCTCCTTCGCTCATTTCCTTCTCCTCTCCACCTCCCTACTTCCATTTTCTTTTCCCTCTGTGTCCCCTCTTCACCTTTTTCCTGCTTGTACAGTATCTTTCGCGTATGTCAGTTTTTTTCGTTTTATTTTATTTTCTTTCTTCCCTCACTCTCCCCACTCCCTTCTTTCTTTCTCTCTTTTTTCATTTTTTTTTTCCAGAATTCATTAAAGCACAGATGCTAAAATCTCCTCCAGATTACAGTGTTGGAAGACTAGGAATAAAATTCCTTAAGAACTCTTAATGCGCGATAGGATTTATATACCCGTGGATGGGAAGAACACAGTGAAAGCTCAGATTAATTCACTCTTAGCCATAATAAAACGTTGTCTTACTGGAGGCAAACAGTTCATGAAGGCATTTTCCTTCCCCTCACTGCAGTTAGCTATGTCACGAAATTCCTTGGCTCGTACAGTAAGTCGTGAATACATGACACTGAGAACCTTTGACAACTACTCCCATCCCTCCAATATTGGAAGGGGTTACAAATTACTTATTTACTCTGGTTCAAGTGAAGGTCTTCTCCTGTGCAAAATTTCATGTGCTCCTTTCGCTTAGGGGGTGGCCAATGGGGGTCCCACCCAGCCGAAAAGGTGACCCGGGTGAGCGTCTACCAGTATGTAAATTTTTGTGTCTCCAGGTTAGAAACCAAGACCGTGCATAAACGCTTTAGCCAACACCCCTGGCGGCCGTCCCCCACCCGTTGAGGGATAGCCTTTGGGGTTCTCAGCTTGCCTAAATCATGGGTCCAGTAATGATGTAGAATTGTGCAAAAATTCATGCCCTTAGACAAAAATAAAAAATAAAAACTATAACATTGTCCCTCTTGGGGACCGCACCCCTCCTCCATTGTCCGTAGGGGGTGGTCATCATGGGTCCCATCTTGCCTAAAACGTGGCGGGGGTAAACGCCCTCCAAGATGCAAAACTTTCGTTTTCCTACATAAAAAAAAAAAAAAACTCTGGCAGTGTATATTACAGTAGCTCTGCCGGGACTCCCGTGAGCTGTCACCTCCCCTTTAACCCTTTAGCACGGACTACTCTTCTTTATCATCCAAATTGGTTTGTTCTTATAGAACTTAAAAATTTTGATCTAAAACTGAGAATTATGCATGTTTTTTTCAATTTTGCTCCTCCAATAAGGAAATATGGCACGCCCATTTAAATGGGCTCTATGGAGCAGTCCCCCTTGGTGTGACTCTCAGTTTTCATCACTGTGCATTAATATGATAAAATTTATTGATGGATCTGGATTAAATGAAAGAATTATGTGTTGAACCATCTCATTTAATAAATATTTGTTGTAAAGAGAGTAATTAAAAAAAAAAATGTATAGCTAATGAAATTATTACAAGAAACTGCCGCATAAATATAAAGTAGCAGTCTATAATAAGATTCATAGCAGCTAAAAAAGAATTCCAGGAAAGCTTACTCCTATATATTTTGAAGCATAAATTCATGAAACTGAGAAATTATGACTGTATATTATTTGCAAGCAATACTAACAGATTTGACAAAGGCTTTTACATCAGTTGACTGAAAAATACACATTCCTATTTCTTTGTGCGATACTCCACAAAGCACTGGATGTGCAGTGCCACATCACATTTGAAGCACTTAGGCTTCACATTCTTCTTACACACACCACACCGCCATTGAGTATCTCCCATCACAACATAATGATCTGTTCTGTCATAGCGTACATGCTCGGGTGAAGGTAGGGGCACAAGTCTACGAGGTTTCTCTGATGGTTTTAGCAGAACATTGACAATTTCCCTCAGAAACTCTAGCTGTGAAACCTTGTGAATCTTTCTGTAGAGAATCCACCCATTTACAACTGAGCCATTCAGGAGAAAGCGGAAAAGAGGAAAGTACCACACTCGCTTCCTAAATGACACTCTATACTTTCCCCTAAATTGATCAAACAGATCTACTCCTCCCATTCCTTTGTTATAAAGCTTCACAATGTTTGGGTGAGGGATTACTACCACTTCTTTCTTCTTTATTGACCACCGTTTGCATTTGCCCATTGAGAGAGATGCACTGTCACTTCTGTTTGTTGCCACCGTAACATCACTGTTGTCATTCCATGTACAAATAGCAATCTTCTTTTCTTTTTCCTCAAACAACTCTGCCTCCCCTCTCTCTTTTTTCTTGATGTCTGACACTGGGACATCCTTGACTCTGTCCTTACGAATTGTACCTGTCAGACTAATATTAGCTTCCTGGAAAGACTGGAGAAGAGGCAGTGTTGTAAAAAAGTTGTCAACATATCCACTGCTACCCTTAGGTACTGTTCCTTTGGCCAATGCATGGACTATAGATTCACCCACAGGCATTCCTTCCTCAAACCCAGAGTCTTTTCCTTCATACAAGCGGAAATTCATTAACAGTCCTTCATGGGAGCATAGACACCAAAACTTGTCGCCAAATCCCACGGGCTTTCCTCTAATGAATTGTTTGAATCCATGTCGCCCATTATGGTTCCATGGCTTCATCAATAGACCATGTCATAGGAAGTGGTTGAGCGATATCCAAGAAGAGCTTGTTGAAATGTTCAAAAAGAGGGCGAATCTTAAAGATCTTATCATCTGAAGGCTTCTTTGAGTTGTCCACAAAGTGCAGGCTTCACACGATCTCCTCAAATTGGTTTATTATCATTCCACACTGAGTTACAGCCAGATTTCGGGTGTCCGCCTGCTTCGTCCAATACAGCCATCGGTTTGGAACTGGGTTATATCATGAGAAAAGAAAGATGCCAAGTACCTGATGCAGTTCTTCTTCGGTAACACATAAATCTTTCCCAATTTTAACTTGATGATAACGGTTTGTCTCTGTCTTGATCACCTCAATCAATTCTTTGTCCCAAAAGTATCTGAATATGTCCACAGGTGTAAATCCTTCATCTGCCCATTTTTCTACAATAGATGGTTTATGTACTTCATGTAAGCTTAGGACATCATCTCGGGTGTGTTACCCGAGAATACATTGTAATATTGAGAAAAGACCCAGTTATTATATACATTAGTAAAAGTAAAAATATATTACGCAACAAACAATTTTTTAGGATCCTAAATATATATTCATACACATATTGACCCTTGTGGATAAGAATATATCAGATATAATCAAAATAAAGTAACACAAGCATTAAAAGTGAACAAGTATTTTGATTCAAGTATTCTCCTTAGGCAGCAGTGCCCTGACTGAGCTCCATAGAGCCCATTTAAATTGGCATCATATTTTCACTGATAATAAAAGTGACAATGTGGTTTTCCCTCAAATCAATAATTTCACACATTAAAACAAGTCTTTGTCATTTTTACCATCACTCACTATAAGAAGTTCCATATGCAGCAATGTATAGACAATAACTTACTTATGTCCAGACATTTTGGTAGAAGCAATGAAGTAGCTCTCCTTCCTTCCTTCATTTACTTGTTGTTTACAAAGTGAGTTAGAATATGAATCATCAGCTGAGAAAAGTTACATTTTCTTTACATCCTGCAACAAGAAGAATGTAAATTCTCTAGTAAACTTAGATTAAATTAGTGTTTCTAAAAAGTAAAATTTCCGCCCATTTAATTGGGCTCTATGCGTTCGTGGGTTAAGGCATTGCCCTCGGTGGCTCTATCCTTCCTCAAATTTGGCCGGGATTATCATCCGTCAATTTGTAAAATTTCATGTTATTTCATTATAAGTAAGGCTGTGCATAACAACTTTGGCCGAGACTGCTTGGAGTTTCTCCCTCACTTATCCGTGGAGACCGACCTGGGGGGGGGGGGACGCTCACCATACTTATAACCTGGCGCAAGTGAAGCTCTGCTATTGTGCAAATTGTTCAAAAATTCTTATTTCTAGACTTTAAAAAATTAGCATGCCTAAAGGTTTTGGGTGGATACCTGCACCTTCCCTGTCAGGGACGGTCCATGTGCGTCCCAGTCTGCTTGAAACATGGCCCGTTGGAAGAGCTACCGCTATACCTCCCCCCCCCCTCTTCATTTTCCTCCCATAGGGTTTGGACTCCATTCTTCGAGAATGTAGAGTAAACTCAGTGAGTGAACGAGTGAGGGGAAGGGAGGATCTCAGGAGGGGTTGATATTGTTAGGAATAAACTCAGTTATATCTCTCCGCTCCTGTGGGTGTGGCAATATATATATATATATATATATATATATATATATATCCTATCCCATCCTCAGCCGTTGAGGTCCACTGAAGGACCGGCCTATCCCTAACAAAGCAGGGACGATACAGCCAATGTATCTCTACCAAGTGGCTTAGGCTGTCTGGTAGAGACTGTATGTAGGGTGAGAAGTGCTTGCAAGTGTAATTGTAGTGTTGTAGTGGCTTTGGATGTGTGTGTAGTCTGTGAACCAAGTGTAATCGGCCCGCCTTAAGCCGACTGGGCGCAAGCATATTAGTATGCGACACTTGTTCAACCACAGCACCCCTTGTGTCCGCCAATGTAGCAAATGGCTTGGTGAACGCTTCCCAAAGTTTTACAACTCTGGCGGGAGGCGAACCCGTGATCACCAGCGTGTGAAACGCACACTCTACCACTGTACCACAGAGGCTCCATATATATATATATATATATATATATATATTTTTTTTTTTATTTATTGATTTATATTATGCGAGGAAGAAGGAACCAAAGGCTGAGCCGGCAAAACGGTTCCTTCCAAGAAAAAAACAAAAACAATACAAAAGACAGCCAAATTCAAGATTCGTTCATTTCGAGATGCCTGGACACACTGCGTTTGAAAGACTGGAGATCATGGGAAGCAGGAAATACAGACAGAGGGAGACAGTTCCAGAGATGACCTCTTGAATAAATGGAGGACTGGGAGTAACGGTTAACTCTTGCATTATAGAGTTGGACAGAAAAGGGATGAGAGTTTGTTGCAAGACGGGTGCTACGCACTCGTCGTAGAGGTGGAGGGATGCAAGCAGACAGTTCAGAGAAGAAGTGACCATTGAAGTAGCGATAGAAAAGAAATAAAGAGGCAACAGTGGGGCGAAGAGACATAGGTTGAAGGAAGCCAGTAAGAGGAGGAGAGTTGATGAGACGAAAAGCCTTTGACTCCACCCTATTGAGAAGAGCTGTATGTGGGGAGCCTCCCCACACATGAGAGTTGTACTCTAAACAGGGGAGAATAAAACCCCTGTATAAAGCCAACAACTGTGCAGGGATAAAGAAGGCACGAAGTCGGCTTGGGGGTGTTGGCAAAAGTGGTGACATAAGTGGTAAGAGGTGGTGGCAAAGGTGGTGGCAAGGATGGCGGCAGAAGTGGTGGCAAGGGTGCTGGAAGGGATGGCGACAAATAATTGTTGACAGGAGCCGTGGTATGGGTGGTGGTGTGGGTGGTGATAGGAACAGGGACTAGAGTGATGTGTCAGGGAAGAGGGGTGGAGGTGACCAGAGTATTAAAGTAACTGTAATGGCATTAGATACACAGCTATTATTTTGTTCCTTTCTCAGTTCTGTTGCTCGTTCCACTCCTTCATTTGCGGGAGGGGGGGGGGTGGAGATGGAGAACAGAGTGAAGTAAATACACGAGGAATACAACGTATAGAACAATACAATTTGTTTCTAGTGGACCCAATTTGCTTTGCTGAGAAAAACTGAAACAATGGGTGAATGAAAAACGACTTTCATTTAACAGAGCAAAACCTAATAACATTATTCGATTATACTGAAGTAAAGGAAACCATCTGACTTATCATAACGTGTGATTGGATGATGGAAGCCTTCTAAAACGTTTCCTATAATGTCCAATATATGATCTCTTTAATTTGCTTCGTTCTTGTCTACCGTATCTCTCCATTTCCCTCCCCTCACCTCAGCCTTGGACCAGGGCGTGGGGTAACTATAAGCTGTCTGCCGCTGAAGATTAATAGCTCCAGCACGCATAAAAAGGCCTGGCTTTTTACCGGTACACGTCCACTTGATGCTGCAAAGATGGCCATTAAGGCTGGTTTAACCCCTACACCGCGGGCTTGTTTACCAATTACTTGCGTGTGCTGCGGGGTTATTTGGGCTCCGACAGACTCTCAAAAAATATTTGCCAAAAATCAGTTATTAGTCCTAGAATAATAAAATTAAATATGCTTATGGCACATACCTTCAGCTTTCTCCTGGAATGATTGTTGAGCCTTCGTCGTTACCGTAGGACTTGTGGAGACCTCTGAAGTAGGGTAACGAAGTCTCCACTTTACACTTCCCGACAACCCGTAATATGATTACCACAGCCAGATACATACACTATAAACACTATTCTACAATTTTCAAGTAGTTTTTGATCCATACTAAAAAAAAAAAACACTGTGAAAGCAATGGAAATTACGAGCGCGTCTGATCGTCGCACTGGCACTAGTTCGCTCATGGTAGTCTGTCATTTATTATTCATAAAACACCTCACACTTTATATTTCTATTACTATATAACACTTATATATATCTACAGTCTTTATCCATAAGTTTCCTTCAGTAGTATTAGTTTATTGTCACTGTAGGGATTCAATTTCTTTCAGTAAAATACGTAGCATTCACTTTCTCGTCCTGTATACTGGCATTGAGAGTGAATGTTACTTTCATCTTCACTCTCATAACTCATAGCATTCAGACATGCTAGAGTGAAACTTTCACTTTCATTACTCCTAGGGTATATACTCGTATTCTTATAATACTACTCATTTACATTTCTATTTACGTTCTCTATTTTATTTACGTTATTTACATTTCTATTTTATTTACAGTGTTATGCACTGTCACTTGAAATAACTTATAAAACTATTTTCCATTGTTCACGTATATTTACATTCATTACTTTCACTTGCTGTTTACACATTATTTACACATTATTTACAATTCCACTTGCACTGTTTTACTCAATAGAAAGATCGTAGTCACTCTTTTATCAATTGTCAGCCCTTTACCTCTTTCCACACGAGGTTTAGTAGGGGGTAAAGGTCACAGAGCCATTTGCATGGAGGTGAAAAAAGGCCTTGAAGTCAGCAAGATGAAACATACGTCCTCTCACTTCGGAAGATGAGAGTACACTGATAACGCAGGGGCCAGGCCAGCTAGCCTAGAGGCCTGCTTTAGGGGTTATTCAGAGTTACCAATATTACTTCTTGAAACAGCTAAGTCTAGCACTGATATGATTGGCAGGAAATCTAGACAATACATTATAAATTTGGTAGTTCCAGGTGAATGTAAATATCATTTAGGGTTCTCCCTTCCCTCCTTACATGTATATTTATTACGAAAATAGATTAGAGGCCTACTTAGGAGATATATAATCAGAGCTACCAATGTTAAATCTTGAAACAGCTTTGTGTAGCACTGATATGACTGGCAGGAAATCTAGACAATACATTATAAATTAGGTAGTTCCAGGTGAATGTAAATATCACTTAGGCTTCTCCCTTCTCTCCTTACATGTATATTCATTACGAAAATAGATTATACGGCATATTTCAAGGGGAAAAAAACAGCGAAAATTAGCGAACGAGTGCACGTGAGGTGTTGTCTGGTGATAATTAGCCAATTCCAGGTGTATGGCACTCTCACTTACCTGATTTCTTTCTTGTATATATTATTTGGTATAAGAATACGACATAGGGCTTATTTCAATGGATGAAATCAGTGAAAAATTCCAGGGAAGATTTACTTAGCGTAGCATGGCCGGGCAGGCGAGAGGATAGGGTAATGGAGGGGGGGTAGGGAGGGGAGTCAAGAACGGGGAGAAATGGCTAAATTGTCAACAATGGATGGGAGTACAGATGAGATTAGGAGTGCTGACTAGTGTTGGACATTGTCAGTACTGATAGATGATACAAGCCCCCACTTGAAAGCCCGGGTAAATTCAAAATAACACAGAATCACAAAAGCGACGCCCCGCGGTATGATCCCTTGCTCCCAAGCGTCACGAAAGTGACGCCCCGCGGTTAAGGGGATAAGGGTTATGGATGCTGCCCTCACCCTGATTATTAGCACCTTTTATCACATCAGCGGGTGTAGAGATGGCAGTTACGACAGCTCTGTGGTGTGCGGTGGTGTCCGTCTGATTGTTAACTATCCTTTTAATTTAATTTCTTTCCAAAAGGGGAAAATGCATATATTATCACTTGCACCTCCAAAATTATGTAAACCCTGCAATAAA
Source organism: Coenobita brevimanus (assembly GCF_032717465.1). Taxonomy (NCBI): domain Eukaryota; kingdom Metazoa; phylum Arthropoda; class Malacostraca; order Decapoda; family Coenobitidae; genus Coenobita; species Coenobita brevimanus. The sequence continues at coordinate 6,775,919 of NC_136966.1, forward strand.
CTGTATTTATCTATAAGCTCTGCACTTTGCCACTAGCTTCTTGCACTCTTGGGGTCATGTATTTAATCACTTATCTTTAGGATGTTTAAGAAGTCTCTACTCAGTAACATCCCTTCCTCCTCCTCTTCCTCACACTCTCAACCTGGTCCTTTATCTTTCTCTTCATTCCTCCTTTATCCCAAAATAATCGCACTCGTAACTTATTTTTCATTTACACATCCATCTTTGGCCTATCGCTGCATCCTGTGAAGGATGGCTTCAAGGTATGTAATTTCCTGTTCATTAGCAACCTTTCCCTACAAAGTATACCCCCTCCCTTATATATTCACAAACTTGGACCTTATTCCTCATTTATCTATCCATCTTGCGCTCAACGCTGCATCCTGTGAAGGGTTGCCTGCATCCGCTTCTTTCCCTATCGACTGACAACCCTACCGTTCAAATAATACACCCTTCCTACCTCACATATTCACACACTTGTACCTCCATTACCTGTCAGGCTTTTGCTATGAATGGTGGCCTGCAGGCGTTTCTGCTCCTATTCATGAACTAACCATTCTCACTCGTGGGGTTATTCTGGTTGGGGCAGCAGAGCTTGTATTCTTCCTTGGTGATTACTATCATCTGACGACTTAGTTCCTTATATATATATATATATATACACACACACCTGTATATCATCTCATCAGCCGTTTGAGTGTCCACTGCAGGACCGGCCTATCCCTACCGAAGTGGGGACGATACAGCCAATGTATCTCTACCAAGTGGCTTAGGCTGTCTGGTAGAGATTGTATGTAGGGTGAGAAGTGCTTGTAAGTGTAATTGAAATGTTGGAGTGGCTTTGGATGTGTGTGTAGTCTGTGAACCAAGTGTAATCGAGGCCCACGCAAACCGACTGGGTGCAAGCATACTTTATAGTATGAGACACTGGTTCAACCACAGCACCCCTTATGTCCGCCAAAGCAGTACGTGGCCGGAAGAACTCTCCCAAAGTTTATTATCCTGGCGGGGCGCAAACCCTCGTTCTTCAGTGTACGAAAACGCCCACTTTACCACCGTACCACAGAAGCTCATATATATATATATATATATATATATGAAATTATACCCGTATAGGATTGATATCAGACATCTGAGAAAGCAATACTGTACCCAAAATCTTTTGGTTCATGCGTAAAGCACACACACACACACACACACACACACACACACACACACACAAAGTCCAGTTGAGATATACCTTCATAAATCCATCCACGTATTGACAAGATTTTTTCAACTGAAGTCCCTCTCCCTCCCCGTCTACCTCCCTATTTGCTCTTCTGTCACATGGCCCTATTGTTTCTTCTCTTTATGCCGTTATTTGCCTCACATCTGTGCCATTGCATCCTGCCCTCACAATCACTGCCTTTATGACTGGTATCATTGATTCTCTAACGTCATATTGTCTAGGGCGCTGCTGTAAATGAGGATGATGATGATGATGATGATGATGATGATTCTGTTCAATTTATGGAAACCTCTAGCAGTGAAGCCACATGTGCAAGCATCTAACCAACCCTTCAAGGCCAAAGAGTATTTCGTAAACTTAAGAATATCATCTAGAGATAGCAAAATTAAATTAAAAAGTACGCTAACGTGACTGTGTTCTCATGTAGTTCATTCAGTGTCCCTCCCCCGTATCTGTCCGACACCACCTCAACCAAGAGACCTCTAGCAAGGAGAGATGGCACAACTTCCGCCCATGTAAACACTCATTATTGTTGTGATTCATATGGCTGGCTTATTCCATGCCTTACTGTACTTCTTTTACCTTAACCTGGCCCAGATTTTTATCCCTTGGCGGCTTACTTCACGTACCCAATGGCAGAACAAGGATAGTACTACTGTTCTACATTCTTTTCATAACACATCCTTGTGATTAGCATCATATATTAGTGTTAGTCTGTTGTCACATCTCAAAATACTTTTGTCTTCACACACGCAGCCACCAAATACTTTTAAGTTAAATCAGAGTGAATATGAAAGTTAAAAAGATGTATTGATCAAAGCGATCTGGTACAAAATAAAACTTATGAAAACATGGTTACCGTAGACAGTGATCAGAATCCATTATAAACACTACCAAGGACATCGTGAAATCAGCTATTTTGTCAGAAAGAGTAAGCAGTTTTGTCGGTAAGAAAGCATTGTTTAGTAAGCCTTTGCACGCTGTTTTTTTTTTTTTCCTCTGACTAAAATTGTAATAAATGGTTTTGTCACTGATAGATAGTACTTTTGTCAGCAGAAATCAGCAGCTTATTCAATACGTGTCAGCAAGAAAGCAATGTTCAGCAGTGTTCGTTAATCCTTCTAATGCTGAGTAAATGATTTTATGTTCACCACATTTTATAAAAAAGATACAGATACTGAGAAATCTATGAAACAAGGAAATTGGGCACGCAGTCCCTTAGACATCATTCAAGCCATTCAAATATGTACATGCATCATCATCATAATCATCATCATCATCATCATCATCTTCATCATCATGAGTAGTTTTTCTAACTTAAGAATGAGGTGAGGTAACATCCACAAGACAAGGAGTGAGAAAGAATCAAAGTGGATAAACTATCAACATAATATCTAGTAAAATGGGCCAGACACTCAGCCACAAACCTCACAGGTCTGGGCATCTGCATTTTTTTTTTTTATAAATGAGTCTCACGTACACCACAGTTAAAAATACATTGCCTCTCCTGCGTAAAGGGCGAGGATATTTGTAAGACGGTGCTAATTCTGCTCCGAGATGCATTATGGAACAAGTACTAAATGGCAGAGCATTTAGTGACGTATCTGCAAGTGGTATAATCGTGAGGGACGCCAGTGAAACTCATGAAAATCCAGTGGTTATTTTTTCTTCCTCACTGGCCAAAGTGTAAGTGTTCGATGTGTATTTAGTTTTGATATGTTTTGCGGTTCAATCTCAGTTCGGTTCCCCTCTCACTTAGTCCCTCCCCTCCTTTCTCATCGGCATCGTCTTCTTCCCATTTCCACCACTTCTTACTTCTACTACTTCGGCTCTTTCCCACTTGGCCCTAACCACTTCGTCCGTTGTCACTTCGCCACTCCCCCCCTTCCCCCGCTTCGTTTAACAGTCATGAAAGCCAAGAGCGGAGTCAACACAGACAGGGACACATTGGATGGGGTGGTAATGGGGGAGGGAGATAGAGGAAAATGGGAGGGGGAGGGTGATAGGAGAAGGGAGAGGATGAACAAGATGGGGATTAGTAGTGGAAGAGAGGAGGGGAGGGAAGGGTTCAGTGGCGATGCACAATAGATGCTATCATGCCACACGACACACCACCAAGGAGTGATATACCCCTGGCCTACAGTTCGGGACGCTGAGGTGAACACATAATGCGGACGGTGATATTTGTGCCCACAGAGAGTGAATGTGTTCAGTACCAGGGAGAGAGAGAGAGAGAGAGAGAGAGAGAGAGAGAAGACTCACTCTAGGTCTTGGTTCTAGAGTGGTTTTTATGCAAACTTGACTATATCAACAAGGGTCCGATTTCCAAACGAAACGGAGCTACAGTTACTGATGACCTTATGGATGAGTTTATGAAGAGGAGAGGAAGACCATTTTTGTCCATAAGTTCATATGTAAATGTAGCTCCGTAATGTGTAACTATTAACCCCATGTTGATAAAACATTTTTTTTTTTTACATTCAAAATCAGTCCAGCAATCACCTCCCAGAGCTGGTATGCAACGTTCCTGGACACCTTGTGTGTGTGTGTGTGTGTGTGTGTGTGTGTGTGTGTGTGTGTGTGTGTGTGTGTGTGTGTGTGTGTGTGTGTGTGTGTGAGTAAATCTTTAATATTGTTTAGATTGTATTTTGCTCTGGGTGTGAATGTGATGACAAAATAAAATTATTTCCGTAATACATATTATGCTGGTAACGCATACCTGACAGCAAGGCAACAATCAAGGTTCTGTATTAAACCCTACAGTCCAGTGACATATTTTTTAGGTCATCCTTTTCTTTTTCCAGGCGATTACCTTAACCTTATGAGAGAGTCTTCGAGCTGGAGGCATTATGTACAGCCTTCAGTAACCCTTTTCACAACTAAAAGGCTCTCTAAATTTGAATAAATTTGTTTTTTGGTGTTAAGAAGTAAACCATAATTTGTCCTGGGATAGATAGTCTAAACACCATACAGGCCCCGAGCAAGAATCGTTTCCCACACCAACCAAGCTGCGCCCAGCACTGGTGTATGTAAATCTGGTCATCGTAAAGCGTCACATCCTCAGCCCAACCCATGATACGGGGATCACTGCCATCACTGTGGTGTTAATGGCTGGCGAAGTAGAGCCGACACTGATTGCGGTAGGGTAGGGCAGGGTAGGTTACGTTAGGATTGGTTAATTTCGCCTAAGCTAGTCTAGGTTAGAGTTGAATATGTCTACTCGGTCGCTGGAATCAGTGCCATTATGCTGACTGTTTATGATTGGAGTAGTGGACCCAACACTGATAAGGGCAGACTAGGTTAGGTTAGGTTAGAATAAGTTTGATAGGATTAGATTTGGATAGGGTAGAGTAGGTTAGAGCAGGCTGGGTAAGGTTAGGTTAGGTTACAGGTGAGTAGATTAGGCTTAGTCAGGTAACGTTGGACTAAGTGTAAATGGACTAGATTACACTAGTCAAAGATAGGTTAAGCTGAGTTGGATTGATAAGGTTACGTCAGATCAATTTACGTCAGGATAAGGTTGATTAGACTAGGCTAGGTTCGATTTCGTTCGGGTGCGATGAGTTGGATTTGGTTTGTCTGAGTTAGGTGAATTAGGGTGTTCTTGGATTTGCTAAGGTTAGCTTAGGCCTGGTCGTTAGGTTAAGTTTGATCAGGGTATGATAAGCTTGGTTAGTTTAGACTATGTTAGGTGACGTTAGGTGAAATTCTATGAGGCTGTGAGTGGAGGGGCGATGTGCAAGTGTACACGTGAAGAACACATAATATATTAATCATTTTACACCATCATGTTCATATAAGCATTTCATCTCAAGCTTTTAAAATTACGTTAACCCCCAACTTCATTATGAAGGAGGAGAAACCGTGGTCTGTTGATAATACTTCAAGTTTCTAGTCTTTTTGCATTAATACTTCCCTTTACACATCACGTTCCACGTTCCTCGTCCCAACACATCACTCAGACGTTTTTTGCCAAATTACAATAAAACTTTAAACATCGATGATGTATTTCGTTATTGTATTCTTACTACCAAGATGATGTTACTCACCTCATGAAGAGTTATAAAAAGAAGTAGTAATTGAAGACACTAACTCCTCTAGTTCAAAATTTAATAAAAGAAAATACTTCATCAAAGAAGCTATCCTGGGCCAGAATGGTAAATAACACTGATTATCATCAACTTGTGGTGTAGAATGACATGGAAGTTTCTTGCTTAATACGCTTATCATATTACAAAAAATCTCTAGTGAAGAATATCTTCTGGTAGTACTGTACTATGAACATAATAACTATGCATCTTTTAATCTAACTTGGAGTAACTTGCCATATCTCCTTCTTGAATGCCGCGTTGTACCAATAGATTACACAAGAATATAGTTCTAATTTCGAAGACGTTCTGTAGGAAAGATGCAGAGATACAGCAATGTCTTTTTCTGCGATTAAAGTTTTTTTTTTTTTTTTTAATGCAAGGAAGAAGGAACCAAAAGCCAGGAAATCGCTTATGTTCCCTCCCAGAAAAGAAAAAAAACATAAACAAGATAACAGAGAGACAATTTCAATATCCGTTCACCTCGAAATGCCTGGACACACTGCTTTTGAAAGACTGGATACCATAGGTTGTGGGAAATACAGACAATGGGAGTCCGTTCCAGAGCTGACCTGTTGTATACATGAAGAACTGAGAGTAACGGTTAACTCTTGCATCAAAGAGTCGAACAGAAAAAGGACACGAGTTTGTTGTCAAACGGGATGCAAGCAGACAGTTCAGAGGAGCTAAGACCATTGAATTAGCGAAAGAAAAAAGATAAAGAAGCAACACTGAAGAGAAGAGACAGAGGTTGAAGGGGTCCAGTAAAAGGAGGAGGGTTAATGAGATGAAAAGCCTTCGATTCCACCTTGTTGAGAAGAGCTGTATGTGGGGAACCTCACCACACGTGAGTGTTGAACGCTACACAAGAGCGAATAAAACCGGTATATAAAGGGGATGGGTCTATTATGATGTGGCAGGGGTAAACCAGCTCTGCTGTCGGGCCCTGCTGTGGATGTCACTGATTGCACCGTGCAGTTGACCCTCGTGCGGTGTGGTGCGGTGAGGATCTGTCCCTTCTCTCTTTTGGGGCTAAGATGCGAATGAGTGTGTTTGAATGGATGAGTTAATCGGGAGTGTGTCGTCCTGTCTCGGCTACCTCTTTTTCCTTGGGGGAAGCAGCCTAGGTATATACAGTAGATAGATAAAGTCGACAGGTGAGCAGGGGTAAAGATGGCACAGAGTTGGCTACCACACCTAATCTCTTAGAAGAAGATTTTACAAGAAGGGTAATATGACCTTTCCAAGACAAATCCCGTGAGAATGAAACCCCGAGTATGTTTAAAGATGATGCAGGATTGAATTGGATATTATTAAAGATTAAAGGATATCCTGCAGAAGAGTTTGTCTGGTTGATAGATGTAAGAACTGAGTTTTTGATGCATTAAATACAACACGATTACTTTTACTTCATCAGAGATATGAGCCAAGCCAGACATTAGGTGTTCCATAGCCTTAAACCTTGTTTGTTGAAGTAACTGCTGAAGTGGATGCTGCGGGACGCCAATGGAAAGGTGAAGGAAGGAGTCATCAGTGTGTGACTGCATAGGGTTATATGTACAGCTTAGAAGGTCACTGAAGAATAGAAGGAAGAGAGTTGGTGATAGGGCAGAGCCCTGAGGCAGGCCATTATTGATAGCTCTAGGAGAATAACGGTGTCCGTCTACAACAGCAGCTATAGAAAGAAAGCTCGAGATGAAGGCACAGATAGAAGGATAGAAACCGTAAGAGGGCAGTTTGGAAATTAAAAATTTATGCTAGACTCGATGGAAAGCCTCTGAGATGTCAAGTGCAATGGCAAAGCTTTTGCCAAAGTCCCGAAAGGAGGATGACCAGGAGTCTGAAAAGTAAGTGAGAAGATTGCCAGTGGAGCATCCAAGGTGGAACCCATACTGATGATCGGAAAAAAGGTTGTGATAGGAAAGGTGCTTTAAATTTTTTTGTTAAGAATAGACTCAAAAGCTTTAGAAATGCAGGATGTTAAAGCAACTAGGCTGAGAATGGTCACCCTTCTTTGAGACAGGCTGAATGAGAGCAAACTTCCAGCAAGAAGGAAAGGTACACTCGTGATCACTAATCTCTGACCAGAGAGTTAGCCAAAGTCGTGGCCAGGCGTAGGCTACACAGTCAGACACACTCCACCATCGTTTCAGGAAAGTTTGGTGCTTGAATTTAGCTCTCTCTTGTATTTTGTTTTTCTCTTGGAAGGAGCAATTTTGCGGGCTCGCGGCCCTCGGTTCTTCTTCATCACAAAAAAAAAAAAAAATCTAAGCATCACTGAAGCACTTTTGTTTCACATATTATATTACTTTCTCAAATAATATATGCATGATAAGAAACAGACAAATTTGGTTATCTTTTTTTTTTTTTAGTCTATAATGAATGCGTGATGATATTTGAATTTCATGCTGTGTTTTATTAATCTGTTTATTATTTCACTGACCTATTCCTTGAGGCGAGCCTTTAACCGAGCTGTTGGTAGGTGATAGCAGAGAAATATCCACGATTGCCACAGCAGCCGAGATTCACACGACACAATCTAAGTAAGAATGCTTTATACTCCTTATATCATTGACAAAAATTTACTATTACTACTACTTTGAACTGGATGTTTCTCTAGTGATAACAGGCCCCGTTGCCCATAGATATAAATAAGCCTAGATGCCACATGACACTACTTTAGATGCGTCTGCGCGGCCGCCATCTTGGAACGCTCGAGGCAGACGATGTCGTGTTCCAGACGATGGGCGAAGTTGACCACTATTTATCTAGAAATGCAACAGCACTGTGCTGCTTTTGGGTGCAGAAAGCGTCGGAATATATCTATGGTGACACCGATAGTACGAGCGGCTCAACTGTCTGGTTATGCAAACGTCCCTCAGCTGCTTCTCTATCCTCCGAAAGGAGGATGGTGGGTTGCAGAAGGGAAATTTAAGCCTACAATCCACCGAGTTCACGTTTCAGCTGAACCAGGAACCACAACCACTACCACCACAACAACAGCCACCACCATAACAACCACCACCACAGCCACCCCCACAACCACCACCACCCCCACAACAACAACAACAGCCACTACCACGAGCACCACATCCACCACCATAACCACCACCACCACCACAGCAACAACATCCACATCCACCACCATAACAACAATCACCACCACAACAACAATCACCACCACAACAACAGCCACCATCATCACAAAAACCACCACCACCATCACAACAACCACCACCATCACAACAACAACCACAAAAACCACCACCACAACAACAACCACCACCACTACAACAACCACCACCACGACAAAAATCACCACAACGACAACAACCATCACCACAACAACAATCACCACCCCCACCACAAAAACCACCACCACAACAACAATCACCACCACCACCACAACCACCACCACCATCACAACAACCACCACAACAATAACCACCACCACAACAACAACAACAAAAACACCCACCACCATAACAACCACCATCTCAACAACCACAACAATAACCACCACAGCAACAACCACTACAACAATCACCACAACAATAACCACCACCACAACAACAACAACCATCACAACAACCACCACCATCACAACAACAACCATCACAACAACCACCACCATCACAACAACAACAACCATCACAACCACCACCACCACCACAACAACAACAACCATCACAACAACCACCACCATCACAACAACCACCACCATCACAACAACCACCATCAAAACAACAACAACCACAATAACAACCACAACAACAATCACCACAACAACAATCTCCACAACAATAACCACCACAACAACAACAACCATCACTACAACAACAACCATCACCACAACAACAACCATCACCACAACAACAACCACCATCACAACAACAACCACCATCAATAACCACCACAGCAACAACCACAACATCAATCACCACAACAATAACCACCACTACAACAACAACCACCACCACCACAACAACAACCACAATCACCACCACAAGAGCCACCATTATAACCACCATCACAACAACAACCACCACCACAACAACCACCACTAACACAACAACAACCACCACCACAACAACAACAACCACCAACACAGTAACCACCACCACCACAACAACAACAACAAAAACCACCATCACCACCAACACAACAACAACAGCAACAAAAACCACCATCGCCACCACCACCACCACCACCACCACAACAACAACAACAGCAACAACAAAAACAAAAACCACCATCACCACCACCACCACCACCACAACAACAACAAAAACCACCATCGCCACCACCACCACCACCACAACAACAACAACAACAACAACAAAAACCACCATCACCACCACCACCACCACCACCACCACAACAACAACAACAACAACAAAAACCACCATCGCCACCACCACCACCACAACAACAACAACAAAAACCACCATCGCCACCACCACCACCACCACAACAACAACAACAAAAACCACCATCGCCACCACCACCACCACCACCACCACAACAACAACAACAACAACAAAAACCACCATCGCCACCACCACCACCACCACAACAACAACAACAACAACAACAACAACAAAAACCACCATCGCCACCACCACCACAACAACAACAACAACAAAAACAAAAACCACCATCACCACCACCATCACCACCACCACCACCACAGCAACAAACACCACTACCACTACAATAACTACCATCACCACCACCACAACAATAACCACCATCACCACCTCCACCACAACAACATTCATTTTCATAGTCTGTATTCGCTCAAAAAACAAGCCCCACTATTACATGCTTGACCGCTCCAAGATGGCGGCCGCGCAGACGCATAGCCACTGTACTGAAGAATGGGCGATGCGGCATCTAGTCTTATTTATATCTATGCCGTTGCCATCCAGTGGGAATGGCTGCCCTATTCCTACGCGACGTCTTAGCTGCATGCCCCCTCTGGTCAAAATGTGTGCCAGTTAATGCCGCTAATTCATAAATAACTATTACGGTATATATGATGCCAATACCCACATATAGTGAAACATGTTTTTTTACTTCTTGGAAATCGCTAAATTGCAGATTGATTGAAGAAATGTCGGCCCCTGTCAATAAACACAGATTACAGTATTTCATTATGGAGGAGAAACCATAAGAATATAGTAATATCAATGATATGAGGAGTAGTACGCTTCAGATCACCTGGGTACAGATCTTTGCCCAGCCCAGTAGTGCAGAGGCTGTGTTCGAATGCGTGGCTCGAGTGTGGTCATAACACCGCCCGCCACGCGTCCCTGGTCAGAGATTAGTAATCACGAGTGTACAAGTCGACAGATAAAGACAACAGAGGTTACATGGGCAGGGTGTAAGCACAGAAGCACAATTTTTTAGGGCAACAGGATAGACCCCATCAGACCCATATGCCTTGTTACTACTGAGGCCAATGATGACAGATAATACACCAATTGATGAAACTTTAATGTCAGCCATGAGGAAGTCAGATGGGTGAAGGGATGGAGGAACAACACCGGAATCGTTTAAGGAGGATTTGGAGGAGAAAGTCTCAGTAAAGAGTTCTTCTTTATCAGTATAATAAATAGCTACAGCTCCATCAAAGTGGAAAATAGGAGGGAAGGGTGATGAGTTAAATTTGTTAGAAAGGTTGTTGGGAAGGCGCCATAAGGAGCGGGAAGAATTTGAGTTGGAGACTTTAGAGAATTTGGTATGAATGAAATTATTTTTAGCAGAGAGAACAAACTTAGGATGACTAGGGACAGGAACATAAAAAAGATGAGATTCAGGAGTGGGTTGTCTCGGGTATATTTTGTAGGCCTTCTCCTTGCTGTGGACAGCATTAGAACAGATGTGATTAAACCAACGATTTTTTGCATCAGTAACAGTATATGAGAAAGGAATGTATACTTCCATGCCTGAGAGAATAACCTATACGTATTGCTCAAGGCACACTCATATGGCTCTTGGTCATGGAAACAGTAATCATTCCAGGGAAAATTAAAGAAGTACTGACTGAGGGCCTCCCAATCAGCAGGTACAAAGCGCCACAGCTGCTGCTTCTTACGAGGGTCCACAGGGCTCGGAGTGATAGGACAGGTTAAGATGATAAGGTTCTGATCGGAGGAGCCCTACCGAGAGAAAAGATTTACAGCATATGCAGAGCAATTATTATAAGAAAGAGGTAAAGTATGCTGGAACAATCTCCAAGGCGATCAGGGGTACGGATAGGTGCTGTACACGCTGTTCTAGGTCATTAAGTTCATCAGTTTAATCAGTGAAAGGAGAGGAGAGCCAAAGGTGGTGAACATTGAACTCACCAAGAACTGAGATTTCAGGGAGAGGAAATACTGAAATGATGTGTCCTATCTTAGAAGTAAGAGAGTCGAAGAATTTTTCATAGTCAGTAGAATTTGAGGATAAGTAAACAGCACAGATATATTTAGTCAGAGAATGATAGGACAGCTGAAGCCAGAGAGTAGAGAATTAGCAAGATTCAAGTTCAGGAACACGAGATCAAGGTATGTTGTTGCGTACTCATACACAACAGACACCTTTGGCTTTGGAAATAGTATAGAGAAAGTAGGAGGATACGGAGAAGGGTTTGCTGTCAGTAGCCTCAAACAGCTGAGCCTGAGTGAGAAAGAGAAGTTGAGGTTTAGAGAAGGAGACAGAATAAAAGTTAGAGGAAAGGCCATGAATGAAGGAGTTGGTCAGACAGTGGTTCCAGGCATCTCGCTTGGTCATCACTGGGAAAGGGACAGTTGGTGGGGGCTTTAATGCCCCCCCCCCCCGAGGTCTCCGAGGCTTGGTGATGGGATGCCATTTTTATTATAAATTTTGAATAGGAAGTGTAACGTGTAATGTGCATGTACAGTAGTTTGGTGTTGACAGATGAACTTGTATTTGAGAGCATGCTGGCCTACTCTCTGTGTTGCTGAAACACTGAAAAAAAAATCAGCAAAGGGGGATTGTCAGAAGCTAGTCCTGAGGGCCGATGAAGTGGGAGTTCCAGCTTTCTCTGTCAACAGCTTTCTATCCACCTTGGGAGTAGCGCCCTGCTTAACTGGTGCTACAGTCTACGTTCTTAAAACCTACGAACGTGCATGTTGGTAGGCTGTGATGAATGTCTACCAGTATATAAAATATTGTGTTCCTAGTTTAACAACCATGACCGCACATAACAGCTTTTGGCCAGCACCCCCAGGGAGATCACCAACCCCCATGAGGGGTAGCTTTGGGGAATCATATTCTGCCTAAGATGTGGCACCATGAAAGATTTACCATTGTGCAAAATTTCATGGCCTTAGGTAAGAAACTTCTGTATGTCATTGTTAACCCAGGGACCACACTGTCAGCCCATAAGAAGTGGATGTCAGGGGGCTCGCCCTATAGAAAATGTATACGGGGTAAACGCCTACCAATATGCAAAATTCATGTTCTCAGGTTATAAAGTATGGTCATGCATGATGTCTTTGCCGGGGCCCAAGGGGTGACCCCCTTCCATATGAGGGGCGGCCCTCAGCGGTTCCAATCTTCTCAAAACGTGACTGGGATGAACATCGATCAATATACACAATTCTATGTTCTTCGATTAAAAACTAGGGCCATGTATAATGACTTTGATTGAGGTCACAGAGGGTCCCCCCCCCCCACTGTGGTCGGCGGCCCTCGGGAGTCCTACCATGCTTATAATCTGGCAAGAGTGAAGCTCTACAATCATGCAAAACTCGTGTTCTTAGGTAAAAACTGACCATGGCTAACGGTTTTGCATGCAACACGCGAGGACAGCCCCCAACCTACCTAAATTTGGTTCAGAGGGAGGTCTACCACTACAAATTTCGTTTTCCTAACACTTCTTCCGAAAGACCTGAACTGCGTTCTTCAAAATGTACAATAACTAAGTACATGATTAGGGAAGGGAGGGAATGATACAGTTAGGGACAAAAACTATATTCTGCAGCTCCAGTTGGTGTGGCAAAAATAAAGTTAACTGCATCCTACAATATGTAAATGTAACAAGAAAAATAAAATATATCTGCGCTACTATTATTAACTGAAAGGGTTAATAGATATTACTATTACACCATCTGAGTTCAGAGGATTCCCCTACTATAAGTAAAAGTCTTTAGGGGAAATAAAAGTATACAAAAAAGTATAATAGTAATGACGTAGTTAATGGAACTCTTTACACCTCCTGTACATTGGGAGATCTCAACTACGCTTAACAAAAATATTGGGTAGTAGTAGCAAAAAAATAATGTATAACCCATTCAGTACAAGAGGTCTTTCTTAAGCCAAGTAATCGTTTGACGGCAAACAAAGTGAAAAGAGTTGCCCTACTGTTGAGAGGGTTAATGATATGCGTAGCGCTGATCGGGTTACTGTACTATGGAAACATATGAAGATTTATTTTCTTGTTTCAGTTATCATCATAGTGACCCCCTCTGACCCGGACATGGTCTTCTCTCTCTCTCTCTCTCTCTCTCTCTCTCTCTCTCTCTCTCTCTCTCTCTCTCTTCATACAGTATATCTATTTATCTGTCTACCTGTCTATCTATCTACATGTATATATAGGAATATATATCCTTATATATATATATATATATATATATATATATATATATATATATATATATATATATATATGTATATCTGTCTATCTATCTATCTATCTATCTATCTATCTATATATATATATATATATATATATATATATATATATTCGCTATCTGTCACTAGTTTTTCCTCTATTACTTTTCTTTTCCACAGTTTTATTCCTTTTACTTCCTGAACTGTCATCATCTGTTTCTTCCATTATTTTCTTTTCATATATCAATTCATCCTCCCTTCCTTTCTCATTGCTGTCTTCCTCCCTTCCTTCCTCCTTGCTGTCTTCCTCATTTCTTTCTTCTTTTCATCTTCTCTCTCCTTTCTTCTTCCACCCCTTTTTCCTTTCTTCCTCCCTCTATCCCTCTCCCAGTGTATCAGCTACTTTCTAGCTCTTTCTTTGTACCTTCGACATTCCTCCATTCCCTTCTTCCCTCTCTTGTGCCTCAACTTTCCTTTCCTCACGTCCCCCTCTTTCATCACCCCTCCTATCTTCCTAAGCCATCCTTGTCTTCCCTCTCACCCTGCCTCCCTCATCTTGCCCTCGTCACCACTTCCTGGCTGCCCCTCCCTGCTGTAACCACTTAGGATTATTATCTTTTCCTCTCGCACCCACGTTTACCGCCGCCACATCCGGTCAGCATCATGACGCGTTCAGATATAAGCAGCCCAGTGCTACTGTAGCCCCAGCACACCGCCTCAGTAACACTGGCATCAATACTGTAACACCATTGTTTATGGACACGGGTTATTAAAATAGCCCGTCCCCGCAGTCCAGTTCTCCACCCGTTCGCCAACAAATGCCGCCACGCAGAGCCCCAGACCATCTCCGCGTGACACATTCAGCATGTGGTTTTGATATTCTGCTTCACACCAGGCGTTCTCTGTCTGTCTGTCTGTCTGTCTGTCTGTCTGTCTCTGCTAAAGAAGGACTCCTTGTAATAACGACAGCATTGCAATTCACTAAGCATTCAAGATTATTACGAGCGAGCGAGCGATGTTTACATAGCTCAGTTACAAATGGGCCCGATCTGGTCCGTCCCGACCGTCACGCTAAGCGGAAGCTAATAACTTGACTCCTATGCGAAGTAATGATGAAATTCTTTCTGCATGGGATGCATTCATTCAGTAAATTTATTATCGACAAAAAACTCACCCATTAAGGCGTACGAACCCCATGGCATCTCGGGCTTTCCAAGGGAGTGTTCTGTTCTCGGTGAACGCCTCAGTTAGGAAAGATTTTTCTTCGTAATTCTGTTTCCTTTTCTTTTTTATCTTTCTTTTTTTTTTTTTTTATCAGCTGCAGCAATTAAGTATCGGAGATTTCGCCTATAATTTTATGTCAGAGGAAAATTGATATGACATAGCTCTCGTTCGCTGGTCACGCGTTCACAGTCCACTTTACCTGTGTATATAAACCATGACTCCACACTGAGCCGTATAAAAGAACAATAATTATTTATTTATCAATTTCGTATGTACAGTACAAACATGTGCCTGGAACAGCTGAGACAGACCCGCTGACACTGTGATTATTAGTGTAATGCCCAGCTATCAGGCCAACACCTTCCTTGCTAATTGTTAGTGCACATGCACTAGTAATCTTATTATTCGTAAGACAATGCACTGCATAGCAGGACACACACACACACACACACACACACACACACACACACACACATTTTAAATGGAATGGGCATAATTTAAAAAGGGTAGGGTAAAATACAAAGTAAAAAAATACTTACTTTCTTAGTGCTTGGCCATAATGAATCACTCATCTATTCATTAGAGTCGGTTTGTTTCCACCTAATGAAAATCCCTGACCCCCTTCAGTTCAGCTGATTGACAAGTAAGCCTGTATTCAGACTAGAGACCAAACTTTTACTGGTAACGAAAGGCTCATTCGTACCTCTGAACTAAAGCTCATCGAATTGAACGCAACCACGAATAAGTGTTTAAGTTTTGAGAATGGCCAAGTTTCTGCTGCAATCATTCAGGTTCTGGAGTGTAGAATTTTCAGTACTTATCCCCTTCAGTTCGACGACATTTAAAAAATTATGTTCTTCCAATTTAGACGATTATAGTCAACATGATGATGGAAAGAGACGCCTTCACGTAGTGGAACCGATATAATTTGGATGTCGAGTTGCTTGGTATTAAAAAAAAAAAAAAAAAAAAAAAAAAAAGCCTTGAACACGGAATGAAGGATGGTAGGTTGCATGATATGATAACCAGTCTCCAGTCTACTGGGTTCACACGCAGATGAAGCTTCGGCTGGTGCTGCTCCTAACTACTAACTATTAACTACTAACCAACTGCCAACTGCTAACTACTACTTACCGTCTACTACTACAACAACTGCTACTATTATTACAGTAATTCATCTTAACCCTATTCGGTGCACCCCGTATAATTTTTGATACGCCCTAACTAATTTTTGCCAATAAACTCTAGTTTGTAAGCAATGCATGGTCTCACGATTATTTTCTTGTTAAATTACTGGAAACACAACAAAATAGTGATTCTGAGCGAAAAAACTGGGTTGAAACGAGCGTTTTCTCTAAAATTAACGATTTTTCCCCGTGAAGAGCGCTAAACAAAAAAAAAACGCTCGAAGATGAGTGAAATATCTGGGACCTTAGCCTACGCAAGCCTAACGGGCATCAACACAGCTTCCAGACGTACGATACGTTTCCTATTTTCATTAAAACTACTTTATTTTCTATGTATTATTCATTGTTCATACTTTATGACTCCTCATACCTAGTGAAATAGTTATTTCATTCACTAATTTTATTATCTATGTATTATTCATTTTTTTTTCTCTATGACTCCTCATACCCAATGAAATGGTTGTTCGTACACATACACACAGATACACACATGTGCATTGTATTGTGCACACAGATACACACACGTGCATTGTAATGTGCACACACACACACACACACACTCACACACACACACACAAACCTCGCGGCTCTCGTGTAGGCGTGCTGGACGACGGTTAGTTAGGCATTAATTAGGGGACGGGGTGGATGTGCCGACGGACGTAGTCATTGCTTTTATTTTCGACTATGTTGACGACCCAGTCGAAGATTACTTGGAAGAGGTAGTTGGCGATGATGATGATGATGACCTTGCCTTGGATAGAGTAGCTGAGGGCGACGATGTAGATGATGATCAGAATGTTGACAAAATGAAGAAGAGTGGGTACCACTCAGAAACAGAAAGCCACTGGTGAAAAATAGATTAATCAGTTCTTTGGACCAGTGCTTGAACAAACATAATTATGACGAATTTGTCCTGCCACACGAGCTCAGGGAATATACCTGCATTTTAGAGAAACCCCAGAGAAAATTAGATATCGGTAAGTCAATAATATGGACCAATCATACAGAAGGTAGGCCTGTTGAGAAGGTATTGCCTAGTGAAGGATGTTTTGTTAGGAGAGGCAAGGTCAGCTAATACAGAAATAATGGCATGGGAGTTGTTTATAACATCTAATATGATTGATGGTATTGTAACCCATGCTAACACAAGGCATAATTACCGAAATTTCTAATACTGACTGCTGAAATACCAACACACGTCAAGATGACTGATGCCATAGAATTGAAAAGCTTTTTTGGCCTGCTCTATCCAAGAGGTTTGTTGGGACAAAATAAATATTGCTATAATCGTCTCTTCATGGAAGGGTTTGGTCACCCAATATTTGAAGCCGTCATGTCAGTAAAACGATTTGGTTTCTTACATGCCGACATAACTTTTAACAACATTGATACCAGACACCAGAGATGGGTACACGATCAACATTGATACCAGACACCAGAGATGGTTACACGATCAACATTGATACCAGACACCAGAGATGGTTACACGATCAACATTGATACCAGACACCAGAGATGGGTACACGATCAACATTGATACCAGACACCAGAGATGGGTACACGATCGGTTTGCAGCAATCAGGGAGCTTTTTGAACAGTTCAGTAATTGTTGTTGCTCAGTGTTAGAGCCAGGTGACTTCTTGACTACTGATGAAACGTTGTATGGGTGCAGAACACAAATAGGGTTCAGACTACAATAAGAGCAAACCCGTACTCTATGGCCTCCAATATAAATCTATTAATGCTGTTAGATATCCATTTACCTTTAGGACAGCTGTATATTCAGGTAAACCTGGAGAGCCAGGACCACACTACATACGCGGTACAGTCCCAACAGTGAAAGCTCTGGTAAGTCAGTTACAAGACTCAGTCGACCTTAGAGGTAGGATTATTAGCCTGGATAGATTGTACACCAGTATTGAGTTGCTGGAGTGGCTTCAAACACAAGGTATCTCAGCCTTAGGTACTATAGATTCTACTAGGAAAGGCATACCACCAGAGATAGTCACAGAAAGGGAAGATAGGTCATACCAAGTTTACTGGAAGAAACACGGGGAGGAAATGACACTGAATCCTATGTAACACCCACCAAAAGCAAAGGTAAGAAAGATGTGTTACTTCTGAGCACAGTTTCCCCTATATTAGGCATTACCAAGGATGATGATTTGAAAAAAATATATTTATATATATATATATATATATATATATATATATATATATATATATATATATATTGTATGATTTCACTAAAGGAGGCACTGACATTATGGATCAGAGAATAAGTTTTCATACAGTACACACTAAATCTAGAAGATGGACAGTGAATGCCCTTGGCTACATTGTCAACACTGCCAGAGTAAATTCACAGACAATTTATTCGTTATATAATAATCAGGACCCAAGAAAAATTGCTTCAATCTCCTATGGCTGGCAGTTAGTGAAGGCATTGTGTAATCTGCAAATTGAAAGAAGAAAAGTTCAGGCTTGTGGTCTGACCAGGAATACAATAGCTAAGATGAATCTGATGCTCGGACAGGGAGATGTAGAGGAGACCGTCCCAGAAGTAACACATGAGAATAGGTCAGGCAAGCAGCACAAGTGTCATTCATGCCTGGAGTCTCTTTATGGTCCAGGATACACTCAGAATCGCCCCAAAGCAAAATCGTTCACGAAACAATGTCAAGTATGTCACAAGCACACCTGTGATCAGAATTGAAATAAAGTATGTATGAAATGCTATAGTAACATGCCCAATCAGTGAAAGTCTTGTTTTGGAAATTAAGAATGAATATGCATGTCTGCGAATATAGGTTATGACTGAGTTTACGTTATATACGGATTATATTTTTGTTTAAAAATTTCCTTATATGATAGATGTAATTAGAGATACGGAAGGTGAGGATCTTGCAGCATAAGAATCCTCCGGCTTACTTATATTAGTTGTAAGTGTAGAGTAAAAAGGATGTTCGAGTGCGTAGGATCAAATACCGCCGGAAAATACATAGGAGCATAGGCATGGATAGCCCCAAGTTAACGGTTACTACTCTTTCGACCTGTGACGGGCTGTGGGTCACTGAGGGCCCTGTTAGTTAATTGGCACCCGGGATCTTTTTAACTTACCAGGGGTCGATGCAACAGGGGGTGGATCAGCTGAAATGAAGCATGGTCTTGCAGTGTAGAGAAGGAGCTGGGGCCTGATTGACTGCTGTCTCCCTTGAAAGCGCCAGGCAAGGCTCTGGACCTAACCCCTCATATCCACACTGTGCCTGTGCATTACCCAGGGAACAGCTTGTTCGGTTACAAGAGATATAGGGTTTAACCAGGAAGCTACAGGCTGCTCTAAGCGATTCAGTAATCCAAAGACTGGCACGTTTCCTGGTTAACAGTCTACTCGTAAGAATTTAATGGTGATCCCGCATGTACGGAGCTTTGGCTGGCAGCTGCATTTTCTCGTGGTGACTACTAACAGAGGATCAAGGGACTGACTTCTGGAGAGACTGACTGGCTGACCGACAAAGGTCTCAGTGATAGGCTAGTGATTGACCAGTGGGAAATTACTAATAAACTGACATCAGAAGGACAGTCTACTGACTAATTTGTCGGTATTTTGGGATTGACTGCCCCACTGAATAACCATTGATTTATACTGTATACTGATGATGTTTTGGGTATAACTATTCATAATTGAATATTTGTTATTGCATTGCTCTGAATACTCCTTGGGGCGTAGCATGAGCAGATAGAGCTACCGTGCCCTTTGAATAATTGGTTATAACTAAATATTTCTCTGTGCCCTTCAATTTTAATTTGCAGTACTCAGATTTAGAAATACCTATATAATATATTGGTGACAACAGATTCAGCCTTCTCAAGGACCTCCTTCAGCTGTAAGGAGTGAGAAGCAGGTAGACCTTTATTATACAACAGAGGGGCAGGCAGAATAGGAGGTAGGTAAGGCACAAGGCTGTTGATGTGGAATTTTGCATTTATTATGCAATATGTATGCCTTTTCAAGCATTTATCTCCCGTACATCTACCGCCTTCTGCCTTATCTACCTCCTGTACTCCCCGTCCCTTTCTCACTCGCCATCCATTTGTATGATAAAGGTCTACCTGTTTCTCACTCCTTAGTTATACGTGAAGTGGGTCCATGAGAAGATCGAGTCTGTTTTGTTCTCACGAATAGATTATATTTCACACACCAACACAATCCTCACAAACCACCACAGACCTCACACACGAGCACAGTCCTCACACACCACTACAGTCCTCACACACCACCACAGTCCTCACTCACCAACCCAGTCCTCACACACCAACGCAATCGTCACACACCAACACAGTCCTCACACACCACCAGTCCTCACACCACCACTGTCCTCACTCATCAACACAATCCTCACACACCACCCCAGTCCTCACACACCAACACAGTCCTCACGCACCAACTCAGTCCTCACCCCACACGTGTAAAATTAATAAGAATAATCTTTTACTTCTATAAATTCATTATTATATAGTTGTAATGACATTTGAAAAATAAATAACTACTTTCTAAAGGGAGGAGGTTGGGGAAAGTGGTTGGTGGGATACATGGCGAGTTGGGTCCTCGTCCCGTATCCAGGTTACACACTTTTTGAGTGTGGCTGAAACTCGCGTAGCTAAATATTATATTCAGTCATTAGAAAGAAATATATGGTAGTATTCTCATCATCATCATTATGAACTTTCCATTTTTAGTCCACAGCAGGACTGGACTCTTCGCTTAGGGAGGTTTTAGTCAGGAAGCCCTAACCCACGGCCCTGCACAGTTGTTGACTTTATACACGGGTTTTATTCGCTCCTGTGTAGAGCACAGCTGTCATGTGTGGGGAGGCTTCCCACACAGTTCTTCTCAACAGGATGGAGTCGGAGACTTTTCGTCTCATTAACTTTCCTCTTACTGGCTCCCTTCAACCTCTGTCTCTTCGCGGCACTGTTGCATCAGTCTCTTTTCTATCGCCACTTCAATGGTCACTGCTCCTCTGAACTGTCTGCTTGCATCCCTCCACCACCACAGCAGGCACGCAGCACCCGTCTTAGCAACAAACTCAGCCCTTTTCTGTCCAACTCTTTAATGCAAGAGTTAACCGTTGCTCCAGTCATTCATGTATGCAACAGGTCAACTCTGGAATTGTCTCCATCTCTGTTTTTTTTTTTACTGCCTACGGTCTCCAGGCATCTCGAAATGAACTGATCTTGAATTTGGCTCTGCTGTCGTTTTTTTCTTGGAGGGAGCAATTTGCAGGTCTTGCCCTTTGGTTCCTTCTTTCTTGCATAAAAAAAAATACTCGCATGTATAATCAGGTATTATTTACATGCTTACATTATTAGATTTCCTTGACCAATAGCTACCTCCCCATCAACTAGTCTACCTAGTAGTAAATCCACTGAAAGTGGGTTTAGGAGTTATGAAGGTGAGGAAGAAAGAGAGTATTAGCGGTGGCGAGTGAGAGAGAGATGGTGGCGAGAAAAAAGCGGTGGTAGTGAGACGGAGAGTATGGTAGAAGGGAATATAGTGGTGAGTGTGAGGGTGATGGAGGGAGGGAAGGTGGTGGTGAGGAAGATGGGAGGTGGTGAGTGTGAGGGAGGAAGGGTGGTGATGATGATGAGGAAGATGTGTAAGCTATCAACTTCCATGTTATGGACGGTGTGTGTGTGAGAGACAACAGTAAACGGTTTATTGATACTGCAGCCCTCAGACTGAAAATATAGCCTACGGCTATGATATATGGCAAACATGATAAGCGTTGGTGAATGGTAAAATATTTTATCATTTGATATTTACATTAATTTTAAATTTGATAATAGTTAAACGTGTGTGTGTGTGTGTGTGTGTGTGTGTGTGTGTTTCAGTGCGCGCGAGTGCGGTACGATATGTTTGGCGGCGCTTGCCTTGCAACGGCGCCGACGTGTCCGAATGCGTTCCTTTCACTTCGTCAAACCAATAATATTACTCAAGATTCTTTTCTCGATACTAGGGTCGTAAGTGTGGGAAATCGCCAAGGGTTGCACCGAATAGGGTTAAGAGACACTTTTCAGACTGGTGTAGTTAGAGTATTCATCACTTCCTTTAGTACGAAAGGATTTTATTTGTCGAATAAAGTCATGTATAAGCATAAAAAATGAAATAAAGACAAGTCACGGACGTGAAGGAGATAAATAAAGAGTAGATGAAGAGGTGATTAATTCTCTCTGCACAATTTGATGGTTATTTCTCCCATATTTTATTTCTACTTATACTTGTTTCTGAAGCATATTGTAAACTCTCTCTCTCTCTCTCTCTCTCTCTCTCTCTCTCTCCATCTGTCTATTTATCTACCTGTCTGCCAATCTGACTGTCTCTCTTCTCTCACCCCACTGTGGATCGTCCCAAAATGCAGTTTCTTTTATGCTTCTCTGTAATGTACTGTATAATAGTGAAAATATATTTAGGATGATGGTGATGATGATGATGATGATGATGATCCAGTGGGCCAACCTAAACACTGCTACTATTCTCTTTCCTTAACTATGTCCTTATTGATAATAGTGAATGGAGGCGAGAATGATGATGATGGTAATGGCGACAATTATGTGATGGTGATGATGATGATGATGATGATGATGATGAATTAACCGTGGCTACTTTTTTTTTTTTAGGCCAACAGAGGGAAAGACAGGATTCCACATCTAAGTATCACTTTCCCTTCCTTTCCAGACCAACCACAACTCTATGTAGACGATCCTTACCGGCTTTGAAGGGTAAGTGTTTATTATGAATTGTTTGTTATTATTATTATTATTATTATTATTATTATTATTATTATTATTTTTATTTTCATTTTTATTATTATTATTATTATTATTATTATTATTATTATAATTATTATTATTATCTAATGGTTTCCTGTAAACCAAGAAACTATTTACTATGCTGGATGGTAACCATATAACCAAATTATGGCGCCTGGTAATTTAGTGAGTAATTACGGAGCTCCAATCGGATTGAGCCGGTGCAGGTTCATATCCAAGGGATGGTTGGGGTTTATTGCTCAAGTAATGCCATGCAGGGATAAATGAGGCTGGTCACTCATCTTATATATCATGACCAACTTGCCTACCGCCGGGAGCTTACGCTTCTCATGGGGCAACATAGGACCTGATGATAGATGGATGGATGAATTATTATTATTATTATTATTATTATTATTATTATATATGTATTTTTTTTATTACTTATTGTCTAATATCAATATGTTATTTCCTATTATCTCCACTGTCACTACTCGTTTTATTGCAGATATTTGGTTTTCTAATGAAATATACATGTTTAACATTTGTTACACTTTTCTGGATCATACTGAACAGATTTACAGTCCTACCTGGAAATTACTGTTATGATGGTGATGATACCAATAGTGATTTTTACGCAGCGGTCAAATATCTACCTATTTTAAACGTTCTTGGATTTTTGCCTACAGTATTAAAAAGAATAGTATTGAGAGTAGTCAGCACTGAGATAGATAGATAGATAGACAGACAGATGGGAAGAAAGAGATATCTCACGGGGAGACAAGGAAATTACCAAAAAAAAAAAAAAATGAGAGTTAGAGAGAGGAAGGAAGAAGATGACAGACTGACTGACAGATTGGCAGACAATAAAAAAGCAGCGTATGAGAAAGAGAGAGAGAGAGAGAGAGAGAGAGAGAGAGAGAGAGAAAGTAAAAGATCTGAAATAGGAAGAAATTATCAGGCGTTACCCAGTTGCCTAAGAAGACAGGAAGTAGCCATTTGTTAACAATCAATCTTATCATCCATTGGTAGGTTTTGCAATGGGAATTGGGTTAATTTTCTCATACCCAGAGCATAACTGGTAGAGAGGGGTGAGTGATGCTGGTGATGAGCCGTGAAGAGAGAGAGAGAGAGAGAGAGAGAGAGAGATTGTGGGGGCCTGAAAGCACTTTACCGGCCACCCTGGGATGAAATAGATAACTGATGAATAAACAGATAGATATTTAGATATATGAAACGGCGGGTAGCTCAATCGATACATAGGTAGATTGTGACAGATAGCTAGATGAATATGGAAGTGGATGGATATATAGTCAGTATTTGCACCCCCCCAAAAAAAAAAAAAAAATAAATAAATAAATAAATAAAGTGAACATATTTTTCACAGTTGTTAATAATGTTAATGAATAAAGTATATATACTGGAGCATTACGACAGTTTGATGCTGGAGTAGGATGCCCTCAATTGGGTCAACCTTATAATCAGGTTGATCAGCCACTTAGCTCTCCATGCGTCTCTCAACACCCATTTCCCTAAAAAACAGGATTGTGGACTGAAGGGGATGAACAACTTCAGTCTGCAGTCCAACGGGTTCACGGTCATGTTAGCCGGGATCCTCAACAACATTATAGCAGACAATGAGTTCACGGTCTAATAGAATTGTCTGACAGTCAGGATTATAACACTTTAATGCTCGTGACGTATTTTTCCCACACAATTCTACTACTTGTAGAGGATTTCGTTCAGTTTAGAAAGTCTTTCTCGAAGTGTTTGAGTAAGATAAAGCCTCGACTAATCCATTCACCACAGGAGCACTCCCATTACCCGAGTTATATATATATATATATATATATATATATATATATATATATATATATATATATATGGTAGTATCAGGAATAGAATAAAAAAAACATGGCAACGAAATTTCTCTGTTCACAGCATCCGCACTTTATATATATATATGTAAAGGAGAATTTGAGTGACTGCTTCTATCACATAATGGTGTAGTGATACGGTTCTTGGCTCCTATTCAGGAGCCAGGGCTGGAGCATTAAAACCTTTAAATGTCAGGACTCTAAATGTCATAAATAACAGCTGGTAGCATAGGTGTAATCTAGAAGGTTAAATCAAAGTCATGGCTTGGGCCTGCAGGAACATCGTTTGCACATTCCCTCTGAGAAATGCTATATTCAGCACCTCGTGACGCTTGGCCGGAAAGTTACCACACACACACACACACACACACACACACACACACACACACACACACACATATATATATATATATAGATAGATAGATAGATAGATATTTGTTACATAGCCTATGATTTCATCATCCTTTGTGTAATTCTAACGTACAGTATGCTGCATGTTTGATCACGAGCGTGTTCTACCTCAGTCCCCCCTTCTACCGTTATAGTAGAGTAAGTCGTTCTTTCTGTTGTTCAGAGCAGGATTGTCAACTCTTTGTTCTCTATAGCTTCATTTGCGCGTCCTTCTTACAAGTTGTATCAAGCTCTGCCGGCCCCTATATAATGAGCTCAGTCTCTGCATTAATTGCCACTTAGATCTACTTCTCATTTTGCTCACATCTCTGTCCTCCCCTGTACAGTTGTTATTATTGTGAGTGCTCAGGAAGTCTCTAGCCATCTAACTGCCGTGTAATTTGAGTATGAGTGTTATTACATTTTGTTCTTGTACTGTATAGCATAAGGTGTTAGTTTGTAGGCCTAGTGAGGTTTTTGTGATTAATGTAAAGTTTGGATGTCAGTCATTGGTAATAATATTTTGTATCTGTAATAATTTACCTTGCATTAACTGAGCATTACCCAGTGTATTTTCATTTTATCTGGGCTGACTGAGATAAATTTACTCTTGCTAATTTCGTGTTAATAGAGGCTATTGCAGTTAACCATATATTTAACCTGTTTTTTGCCATTACATTATCCTTATGAGTCCTGAATGTTTTGTTGTTAGTTTGAGCATTAAACTTTAACTTGTAATTTTACCTAACTCTTTTGTTTTGAACCTGGAACTTTACGGGACAGTAGTGATTTTTAGTATTCTCACTTAAAGTGTACATTATCTTTCTCTGTTCCGTAACATAAATTTGGCGACCTCTTATCAGGATATTCAGGATATTATCATAAGGATATTGTTTGATATTTTGTGACTGTGATTTATTCATGATGTCTACTATTACTACTCTTGATGAAGCCAAAGATTTTTTGTCAAATGTGCAAACAGTGTGTGATGTAGAAAACAGAACAAAGAATGAACTTAAGCTTGTTGCTCAACAATTGGGAATTGCTGTTCGCTCTCATCATTCTAAAGATCAAATTGTTGACATGATTAATGAAAGCTTGTTTAATGTAACTCCTCCAAATGAGCAAACGCAGATTGAATTAGCTAAGTTACAGCTAGCCCTGCAGGAGGCAAAAGCTAAGGAGGCTGAGGCACAAGTTGAACTTGCTAGGATTCAGGCAGACCATGAGTATCGCATGAAACAAGGTGGAATTGGATCATCTAGCTCTGATGATTTTGATGTGGCTAAAAATGTTAAACTTGTCCCTCCTTTTAATGAATCTGATTTAACAAAGTATTTTCAGTTGTTTGAGAGGGTAGCTACAGGTTTTAATTGGCCCAAAAAGTATTGGCCAGTACTCCTTCAAACTGTTCTCACCGGTAAAGCTCAAGTAACTTATGCATCTTTGCCTCAGGATCAATCTGATAATTATGATGTAGTTAAAAGCTTGATTCTTAAGGCCTATGAGCTTGTTCCTGAAGCCTATAGAGTAAAATTTAGGACAACTTATAAGCAAGATAAGCAATCCCATGTTGAGTATGCAAAAATCAAAGAAGATCTGTTAGAGCAGTGGTTAAATTCTAAGAATGTGGATTCTGATTTTGGTAAATTTAAGCAGATGATTTTGCTGGAGGACTTCAAAAGGTGTATTTATAAAGATGTAAGCCTATATCTTGATGAGAGAAGAATAGATAATTTGTCTGATGCTGCAGTTTTAGCTGATGAATATGTTCTCACTCACAAGAAAAAAGGAAAAAAGGAAAGCTGAGAGTAAGTACGTTGCCTCTACTCAGAGTACAGGTAACAGGAAAGAGAATAAAGATGATGTTTCTCACGAAGTAAATACTAGCTTCACCTCTAGATTTCAGAAAAGTAAATGTACTTATTGTAGTAAGCTTGGTCATACTACGGAGAAATGTTTCAGGAGACAGCGTGATGTGAACAAAAAGGAGTCTTTAAATACTCAGTCAATTGGTCTAGTGTCCACCCTTGAGAGTTCCCAGAATTCTTTAACTGAGTTAACTGAACCTGCTTTGAGGGGTAAATTAAATTCTCATGATGAAGCTCCTCTTTTGAGCAGTAACGTGGGTGACACTCTCAAGAGTTCATGTGCTAATTTCCTGTCTGATGGTTTTGTCAGTCCTCTGGACAGTAATGACAGGAAATCAGTTAAAATATATCGTGATACAGGTGCTTGCCAATCCCTTATGCTGACCAGTGTTCTAGGCTCTAATGTTAATTCCTCTGATGAAACTGTAATCTTACAAGGTGTAGGGAATAATTACTTCTCTGTCACTCTATGCAGAGTGAATTTAGAGTCTGGTTTTGTTAATGGTTCCGTTATGGTTGGGTTGGTTGAGACACTCCCAATGTCAGGTGTAACTTTCTTACTTGGAAATGATATTGGTGGAAGTCAAGTGTGTCCAGCTCCTCAGTTGTCTAGTGAGCCAGTGGCTGCGGCCCAGGATTGTGATGTCCCTGATGTGTTCCCTACATGTGCTGTCACTAGGGCTAAGTCTAAAGTTACTGGTGACTTAGAGGATAATGATGATGATGATGTTATCCTAGCTGACACTTTTCTTGCTAATTTGGACCACTCACTAGATGAGGCAGTACCCCGTAGTGTTGATAATTTGTCTCGTCAAGAGTTGGTTGAGTTGCAGGTTGCTGACCCTGAGTTGAAAGGTCTAGCTAACTCTGCCTGTAGTGAGGAAGAGTCAGCCGGTGCTTCTACTTGTTATTATATAAAGTCAGGAGTACTTATGAGGAAGTGGAGACCCCCAACAGCATCAGCCGACTGTGAATGGGAGGTTGTACATCAAGTTGTTATCCCTCGTCTTTGTAGGCAGGATATCATTAGAGTGGCTCATGATTCCAGTTTGGCAGGACACCTTGGAGTGAGGAAGACTGTGGCACGCATTTTGAAACACTTCTATTGGCCAGGTATCTTCAGGGATGTTTCCTGGTATTGTAAGTCTTGTCACACCTGTCAAGTTGTGGGGAAATGTAATCAGACCGAAAAGGTTGCACCTCTAGTTCCCATTCCTCCTTTTGAGGCGCCTTTCATCCGTGTGTTGGTGGATATTGTGGGCCCTCTTCCTAAGACTTCTTCAGGATTTTCTTATGTGTTGACCCTGATTGACATGGCTACTCGTTATCCTGAAGCCATTCCACTTAGAAATATCTCAGCAAAGAACGTGGTTAAGGAAATGCTGGGGTTCTTCACAAAGTTTGGTCTGCCCAAGGAGGAACAGTCAGACCGGGGAAGTAATTTCATGTCAAATGTTTTCAAGCAGTCTCTGAAAGAGTTGGGCATCGCCCAGATCACGTCTTCAGCTTACCATCCCCAGACCCAAGGAGCGTTGGAGAGATATCATGAAACACTCAAATCGATGCTCAAGAAATACTGTTTGGAACATCAGAAAGACTGGGATAAAGGTCTTCCATTCGTTGTATTTGCCGCAAGAGAATCTCCAAATGAATCACTGGGCTTCTCACCCTTTGAACTACTGTTTGGCCATGAAGTAAGAGGACCCCTTAAGCTACTCAAGGAATGCTGGCTGTCGGAGGAAGATGACGTCAACCTGCTGGAGTATGTGATGAAGTTCAAAGAACGGCTGTCCACTGCTTTACAGCTGGCGAGAGAGAATTTAGGAGCTGCTCAGGAGAAGATGAAGACTTGGTATGATAAGAAGTCCAGGTTACGCCACTCCACTTTCAGCCAGGAGATCAGGTTTTGATTCTGCTACCAGTGCATGGGCAACCTCTTCAAGCCAAGTTTAGTGGTCCTTATTTCGTGGAGAAGAAACTCAGTGATGTCAACTATGTCATCGCCACACCAGATCGTAGAAAGAACAAGCAACTTTGTCACATCAACATGCTAAAGTTATATCACAGGCGGGACGAAAATAACCCAGTCTGCACTGTAGCTGTTCCACCCGAGTCTGCAAGTGAAGTTCTCCCATGCAGCATGAGCCTGAGTGATAGTTTGGGGAAGAATCCTGATATCATGAATGATCTCCAGACAAAGCTTTCTCATCTACCTCCCGAGGAAAGGCAGGAGTTTTCGGCATTACTGCAGGAGTACCCGCAAGTGTTCCGTGCTACTCCAGGAAGAACCACTGTGTTGATGCATGATGTCGATGTTGGAGACGCAAAGCCAATTAAATTGCCTCCTTACCGTGTGAACCCATTGAAAGTTCCTCTCATCCAGAAGGAGCTTGGCTACCTGTTGGACCACAAGATGATTGAGCCCTGTCAGAGCGAGTGGAGTTCTCCTGTCACTCTAGTCCCTAAGCCAGGTGGGTCACAGCAGCTTTGCATTGACTGCAGACGTGTTAATCAGATAACCAAAACAGACACTTACCCTCTCCCTCATGTGGAGGATTGCATAGACAAGATCGGAAAGGCTAGGTACATAAGTAAGTTTGATTTGTTAAAGGGATACTGGCAAGTACCTGTGACTGAACGTGCTAGGGAGATCTCATGTTTTGTAACACTAGGAAAGACTTTTGCATTTTCTGTAATGCCATATGGTATGAAGAATGCACCAGCCACATTTCAGAAGCTCATGAATGTTGTAACAGAGGGTTTGGCAGGGTGTGTTGTTTATATTGATGATGTATTAATCTTCAGTGACAACTGGAAAGATCACCTATGCCATGTCAGTAAATTTCTTGAGCGTTTAGTTCAGGCTAATCTTGTAGCTAATTTATCAAAGTGTGAGTTTGGTCAAGCTAAAGTTCAGTACCTTGGGTATGTAATTGGTGATGGACATGTTGCACCACCAGCAGCTAAGGTTCAGGTTATAAGTGATCTTCCCAGACCTAAAAGTAGGAAAGAGCTACAAAGATTTTTGGGAATGGTAGGTTATTACCGGAGATTTGTTCTTAACTTTTCAATTCTTGTATCACCACTTACAGACCTACTGAAAAAGGGAGTTAAATTTGTCTGGACCGATAACTGTGAATCCTTTTTCAGCAAACTTAAAGCTATGCTATTAAGTCAGCCAGTGCTCGCAACTCCAAATTTTGCTAAGCCTTTTAAGATGGCTGTTGATGCAAGTGATACAGGAGCTGGGGCTGTTTTGCTGCAAGAGGATGATCAGGGTATTGAACATCCTGTATCTTATTTCAGTAAGAAGTTCACTCCACCTCAAAGGAACTACTCAATTATTGAGAAAGAGCTTTTGGCCTTGATTTTGGGTTTACAGCATTTTTCATATTATTTGTGTTCTGGTTTTGACCCCGTAGTCATTTATACCGATCATAACCCACTGAAATTCCTTAGTAAGTTTAAAGATAAAAATCAGAGATTGACAAGATGGAGTCTACTTCTTCAGGAGTATTCATTAGACATACAACATGTCAAGGGGAAAGAAAATGTTATTGCAGATTGCTTATCTAGACTTTAGACATATTGTTTTAGAGTAATAAGAAATTTCCTTTGTAAATTTCTTTTTCTTTGTGGGGAGGTGTTACATAGCCTATGATTTCATCATCCTTTATGTAATTCTAACGTACAGTATGCTGCATGTTTGATCACGAGCGTGTTCTACCTCAGTCCCCCCTTCTACCGTTATAGTAGAGTAAGTCGTTCTTTCTGTTGTTCAGAGCAGGATTGTCAACTCTTTGTTCCCTATAGCTTCATTTGCGCGTCCTTCTTACAAGTTGTATCAAGCTCTGCCGGCCCCTATATAATGAGCTCAGTCTCTGCATTAATTGCCACTTAGATCTACTTCTCATTTTGCTCACATCTCTGTCCTCCCCTGTACAGTTGTTATTATTGTGAGTGCTCAGGAAGTCTCCAGGCATCTAACTGCTGTGTAATTTGAGTATGTGTGTTATTACATTTTGTTCTTGTACTGTATAGCATAAGGTGTTAATTTGTAGGCCTAGTGAGGTTTTCGTGATTAATGTAAAGTTTGGATGTCAGTCATTGGTAATAATAGTTTGTATCTGTAATAATTTATCTTGCATTAACTGAGCATTACCCAGTGTATTTTCATTTTATCAGGGCTGACTTAGATAAATTTATTCTTGCTAATTTCGTGCTAACAGAGGCTATTGCAGTTAACCATATATTTAACCTGTTTTTTGCCATTACATTATCCTTATGAGTCCTGAATGTTTTGTTGTAAGATTGAGCATTAAACTTTAACTTGTAATTTTACCTAACTCTTTTGTTTTGAACCTGGAACTTTACGGGACAGTAGTGATTTTTAGTATTCTCACTTAAAGTGTACATTATCTTTCTCTGTTCCGTAACAATATATATATATATATATATATATATATATATATATATATTGCCAGACGCCTCAATCCCGTTTGGGGTGGCCACAAACAAATCGCCTCCAAGTCGCCCTGTCCCCCGCCATTTCACTGCCCTGCTTCCAACTCACACCCCCCTCTCTCATATACCTCTCCACCCCATCCCTCCATCTCATCCTCGGCCTCCCCCTCTCTTCCCCCCTCCACCTCACTCACATACACTCTCTTCGTCAGTCTTTCACCCTCCATCCTCTCCACATGGCCAAACCACCTCAGTGTGTTCCACATAACGCTTCCTATCACATCCACATCCACACCACAACGCTCCTTTATATCCTCATTCGTCAGCCTGTCTCTCCATGTGACTCCACAGGCTCCTCTTAAATAACTCATTTCCACTGCTCTCACTCTTGACTTGTGTCCTTCCAACAACGTCCAAGCTTCACTTCCGTACGTTAGAGTTGGTATCACAATACTGTCATGTAGTAACTTTTTCACTTCCATGCTCACTTCCCTGTTTCTTATCACTGCTTTCAAAGAACCAGCAACCTTTCTTCGCTGCTGTACCCTTTCAAGCACTTCACCCTCCAAACCTCCATCCTTACTCATCACACTACCCAAGTACTTAAACGTACTCACATTTTCCAATTCCTCACCATCCAACCTCGCTGTACATTCACTGACTTCACCTCTCTCAAAGACCATCACTTTACTCTTCCCTACATTCACCTTTAGATTCCGTTTCTTACACACTCTCTCAAACTCATCCACCAAGCCTTGCACCTCCCCTTCGTCTTCACTCAACAACACAGTATCATCTGCAAACAACAGTACAGGGAGTTTCCAAACACTATCCTCTCTCACCAGGGTCACTCCAACATCCACTACCCTACCTTGTACATCTTTTATTACCCCATCCATGTACAGATTGAACAACCATGGAGACATGACACATCCCTGTTTCAAACCAACTTTCAAAGAGTAAAATTCACTTAGTTCACCATCCACACGCACTGCAGCCTTCTCAACATCGTATATACTCTTCACAGCATTCAACAACTTCCCATCTACTCCATATATTCTTAACACTTTCCACAATCCTTGTCTATCCACCCTGTCATATGCTTTCTCCAAATCCATGAAAGCCGCATACAACTTCTTTCCCTTCTCTAGAAACTTTTCCACTAAAGATCTAAGAATGAATATCTGATCTACACAACCTCTTCCCTTCCTAAAGCCTCCCTGTTCTTCTCCAACTAATTTCTCTGTTCTTTCTCTAACTCTGTCAATAAGTATCCTACCATACACTTTTCCTATTATACTAAGAAGACAAATGCCCCTATGATTACCACACACTTCTTTTTCCCCTTTTCCTTTGTACAAGGGAATAATTATACCTGACTTCCAATCCTCCGGGACTCTACCTTCCTCCCAGGCCAATCTGCACATCTTCCACATCCATTCTACTACTATCTCTCCCCCATGCTTCAGCATTTCACCACACACTCCATCAATTCCTGGGGCTTTCCCCGATTTAACTTTCTTCGTTGCTTCCACAACTTCTATCCTACTGATTTCTTCCTGTCTTCTCACCTCCCTCCTTCTCCCAGCCATTCCCCAGTCACTTATACTCGCATTACTTCCATCCTCTATGTTCAACAATTCCTTAAAGTGTTCTCTCCATCTGCTCACTTTTTCCCCCTTCTCCACTAGTAATCTACCATTCTTATCTTTCACTCCCCTGCTAACTTTACTTCCACCCTGTCTTATTCTTTTCACCTCTCTCCAGAACATTTTCTTACAGTCCCTCCACTTTACACTCAAATTCCTTCCAAACTCCTCATCCATTCTCTTCTTACTCTCTCTCTCTTACTAATCTTTTCACCTCTCTCTTTCATTCTACATATAACTCTCTCTTCCGCCTCTCAACTTCTTCCACGCCCCTATTTCTCATCCATTCATTGTATGTTTTCTTCTTTTGTGCCACAGCCTGCTTCACCTCTTCAGTCCACCACGCTGTTCCTTGCACCCCCCTCCGTCTTCTCCTTCTTCCACACACCACATCACATGCTGCACATATTTCTTCTGTAAATATCCTACACACACCTTCCACGCCTCCCATCTGCTCCAATTCATATTTGCCCAATCGTTCCTCCACTTCTCTCTTATACTCTGCCTTTTTCTCATCCTCTTGTAACCTTTCCACTCTCCTTGCAACTACTCCTTCCTCTCGTCTTTCCCTTCTGCTATTCCTCCATCTTACTTGAATTCTAATTCTGGCCACCACCAATTAGTGGTCAGAAAGTCCACTCCCCCAACCTCTATAAACTCTTGCATCCATTACACATCTTCGCATCCTTTCATCCACACACACATAATCAATCATTGCCTTCCTTTCATTCAGTTCACCACCCACCCTTCTCATCACTCGCCATGTATACCTGTGGATCATTTTATGTCTGAAGAGGGTATTGGCTATCACCAACCCTCTCCCAGCACAAATGTCCACTAACGCACTCCCATTCTCATCTATCTCAGCAGGCACACCCCACTCACCACCTATTCCATCCACCTTCACATTCCCAACTTTACCACTCATATCACCAATCAAAAACACTCTCTCATTCCTTCCAAACTTTTCCATGCACACTTCTACATTTGTCCAGAACTTTTCTCTCACTCTTCTAGCACGATCTTGCGTTGGCGCATACACACACACACACACAATCGCCCACATTTGTATTCCAACTTTCAACTTTACCTACACAATCTTTGACCCAACTGATCCATACTGTCTTATGCTCCTCTTCCATCTTTTACTCACAACTATACATACTCCTTCCTTTGCCCTCTCATTCTCACCTACTGCACATATACCCCATCCAGACGCCATAATCCCGTACGGGGTGGCCATTTGACTCTGAGTTATTTGTTTTATAGGGAGGGGCACTAACCCTCCACCAACCCACTTGACACGTAGGGAGCACGTATGGTTTGGTTATATGGTTACCACCCAGCATTGCAAATGTTTTCTTGGCTTACAGGAAACCATTTGGCTTGTTACTCAATGTAAAGCCACCTGTAACGGAAAGAAAAGCAATAAGTAGTGACAGGAAAGATGGGAGAAATAGGAAGAGAGGATGGCAGGCACAGAAAATGAATGATAAAGGCTAAGGAAGAAGTAGGCAGCCCCCCAAATATTATATATATATATATATATATATATATATATATATATATATATATATATATATATATATATATATATATATATATGAGAGAGAGAGAGAATGATTATCCGTAATGAAAGAAGAGGTACATGGAAGTTGCTTGTTATTGATGGGGAGAGGGGGCGAAGTGAGGGAGGGAGACAAAAGGGTGGAGGGAGACAGAGGAGGGGGAGGAATAGCAGCTGCAAGATCCAAAGCGACAAGAGAACAGTAGCCGATGGGGAGGAGGAGGGGAGGGGAAGAGAGTAAGAGGGAGGGGAGAGAGAGGACGGGGAGGGGGAGAGAGGGAGTAATGAAGGAGTAAGGGCAGGAGGGAGGGGAATGTGGAATGAGACTAGGGATAGGAAAAGAGGAGCGAGGAGAAAACGAAGGTAAGAAAGGAAAGAATGGGGGATAGGGAGAGGTGAGGGAAAGGAGTGTGGAGGGGACGATGAGAGAGAGAGAGAGAGAGAGAGAGAGAGAGAGAGAGAGAGAGAGAGAGAGAGAGAGACAGACAGACAGACAGACAGACAGACAGACAGACGGAGACAGAGAAGGGGGGGGGAAGAGAGAGTAGGAGAGTGGACGAGAGAGTGAGGGAAAGTTGTAGTGGGAAAAAAGACAGGAGGGGAGAAATGACATGGTTATCCTGTAATTGCAGTGTTATTCATTTAACGCATGAGATTCTTTGTACCCGGCACCTTGAACCCCTATTACAAAATTCTAAATCTTTCAGGCGCATGGAAACTTTTATGTCTCCTTGAACACAGGGATATTGTTCTGACCCTCCACCTGCCGAAAAGTAGGTGGCGTTGAGATACCCTTTCCTGAGCAGATCTCAGAAAGTATTAACTACAGAGTCATGAAATTTCACTGAGTTATTTGTTTTATAGTGAACTGGTGCCTTTTGATTGGTGGAATGCTGTGTCTTCAGTAGTTTTTTATTTTATTTTATTTTATTTTATTTTTTTGCGAGGGGAAATAATTCTCAGAGATTTCAGTGCAATCTGCACAAGGAATCTGAAGCCAGAACTCAGAAAGTATTCACTATAGTCATTAAATTTCACACAGTTACGTGTCTTACAATGAACTGGTGCCTTCTGATAGAATGCTGTGTCTGATGTTTTTTTTTTTTTTCCTTAAATAGTGGAAAAGTAAAAATAAATTCTCAGATATTTCAGTGTGACCTGCTGTCTCTGTGTTATACAAAGGGGAAGGGGGGGGGTGAGGGCCGTCTTGCACTTGGTTAGGTGTGCAGGGAGTGTGCTTGGTCAGTTGGAGGGTTGCAACAGCGTAGCTTTGCCTGTGATTCTGGTAGCATTCCTGATTACTTTAACGAATGTAATGTTATAACACAGCTGGTAGCACGGTAACAGCCAGTATATTGCCACTTCAGTAGCATAGGGATCCGAGGCTAAGGTACTGTACTCCTGAACACATAAAGGAAGATCATCCTGAGGCCTTGGCAGTGTTTTACATGACAGAAATACCTCCAGTCACTGCTGGGACAGGAAACAGTTTAAGGATTTGAACTTCATACAGCAGACTTTACTGATCTACCAGAAGACCCGCCGACGTGTAAAAGTACCCCCGCTAATACCAATAAACCAGTCTTGTATGAGACGGCCCTAGCATGTATTCAGTATGGACGGTGGGTGTTAGCGGGGAAATGGTGATATGTGGAGGTGTACGGTATGTAAGAGAACTACTGGGCTTTGGGAGCAGTCTGTGAGGCCTATGCCCAGAGTCGGACACGTTACAAAAAAAAAAAAAAAAAAAAACGCAAACAAACACCTGAGAAAAGAAAAAGGAAGAAGTGTGTGTGTGTGTGTGTGTGTGTGTGTGTGTGTGTGTGTGTGTGTGTGTGCAGTAAAAGATAATGAGAGTGAGAGAGGGAGAGAAAAAGAAAACAATAAACAAAAAAAAATCTCGTTCTTAATGTTTTTCTATACAAAGTAGAAAGGCAATATATACGCGTTAAGAACATTTAATTCTTTAAGCGTGTTTGTGTTCAGAATATATATATATATATATATATATATATATATATATATATATATATATATATATATATATATATATATATAATGAGGTGGGGGAACGGTGGCATCGACATGGAAAACAAGAAGGAGGATAGGGAGCGGAGAGGCGGGGAAAAAAGAAAAAAGAAATATGCAACAGTATCCTCTCCATCGGTTTGTCTTTATTCACTAAACCGGCAATGCACAGGTAAGTGCAGTCCACTGAATAAAATACTTCGTGCAGTTCCGTTCCTCTTTTGGCTTCCCACAGTGTCCCGTAGCCACAATCTTCTCTGCCTGCCCCCCCCCCCTCCTCACTCTCTCTCTCTCTCTCTCTCTCTCTCTCTCTCTCGCTGTTATCTGGCTGGGGCTCAGTACACGTTGATTAGCTGTCCTTTTGAAATTTCCAGCCGATGGGCAACGATTAATATCTCTTTTAGGGCTTCTGTTACCTTGTGTGTGTGTGTGTGTGTGTGTGTGTGTGTGTGTGTGTGTGTGTTTGTGTGTGTGTGTGTGTGTGTGTGTGTGTGTGTGTGTGTGTGTGTGTGTGTGTTTCGGGACTATATTGTGGGATTATAAACTATCAGTTAGTTACGCTATTTGTCTATCTATCTAAATATTTATGTGTGCGTACATGTCAGTCTATTTTACATATTTATCTATTCATCTCCTTTTATCTATCTATCTATCTATTTTTCAATCCAACTATCTGTCAACTTATCCGAGTGTCTGTCTGCCCATCTACCAATCGAATTTGTGTCAGTCTGTCTATTTACATCAACCTCAAATATTCTACAACCGATTGACTGCTTTATTTTTTTTTTTAATGCAAATAAATATAAAATGCAAGCTAGCAAAAAAGAAAAATATATATTATAGATCCTAAAATAAATATATTTAAGGGAGGTTGAAATTTTAGTGAACTCAGACGTAATAACGGAGCGAGATACAGAGAGAGAGAGAGAGAGAGAGAAAGAGAGAGAGAGAGAGATGGGATAAGTGGTGAAATAGGAACTTGGAGGTTTATTTGTTGTGCTTACCCAGGATCAATTCTGGGATTAGGCGCCTGGCAATTGAAGGATAAACATGGCATATACAGGATTTCAACTACATGTGGCTGGCTTAGAAGGGCCAAGGGTATTTGTTCTGTTATACTTGGCAAGCATGATTATATTCGTGTGTGTGTGTGTGTGTGTGTGTGTGAGAGAGAGAGAGAGAGAGAGAGAGAGAGAGAGAGAGCTAAGACCCACACTCTTAAATTAGTACCACACATATTGATGAATTATTATAAATGGAGGAGCAGTGTGATTGTGTGGAATGATGAAGGATGGGGAATGAGGGTGTGGAGAAATGAAGTGTAGGAGAGAGAGAGAGAGAGAGAGAGAGAGAGAGAGAGAGAGAGAGAGAGAGAGAGAGAGAGAGAGAGATTTGATCAAACTGCAATAAAGAAAAAGTATGGAAGTAAAGGACCAGTAATATATATATATACATATATATATATATATATATATATATATATATATATATATATATATATATATATATATATATATATATATGGTTATCGGAGAGAGAGAGAGAGAGAGAGAGAATAAATGCATGTGTCCATTTATACGTGGAGACTGTTGTCCGTCAGCTTAGCATTTGTGGCTGTTTTTTGAAAGGGTATGTGTGTAGGTATTTAATTCCGTATGTATGTATTTATGTGTAATATGTATGTTAACATGATCTGGTGTGTGTCTGTTTGTTACCTGTTTGTATTTTTGTTTCTATGGTACTTCTTCCTTGCCAGTGTATTTTGCTTCTTACAACTTAATATTCTATTGTATGTTACCTGTATTTCATTTTTTTTAATATGTCCGACTCTGGACAAAGGCTCCAGGTCCTATCCCCAAGGCCTAGTAGTCCTCCCACATCTCCACATGTCACCACTTCTGCGCTAACACCCACAGTCCATTTTGAATACATACTAGAGCTGTCTAATACAGGACTAGTGTATTGGTATCAGCGAGGGTGTTTTTACGACATCTCGGCGGGTCTTCATGAAGATCAGTGAAGTCTACTTTTTATGAAATTCAAATCCATAAACTGTCCCCTGTCCCAACAGGGATTTGAACAGCGGTCTGTTAGGACTGCAGGCCGCCTCTCTGCCGTAAGTGTCGTCAAAGTAAAAAAGAAAAAAAAACTTACAAAGTACATATATGTTAAAATAGATTAATGGTTATCGACTGCACTTTTTTTTTTTTTTTTTTGCAACGAAAAAAGGAATCAAAGGCCAGGAGCCCGCAGACTGTGCGTTTAAGATCCGAGGAAAGAAGGTTATGTAACCTGTGCCTCTCTTTGCTCTACGAAAAAATAAATACTAATGTCATAATGGAGAGATGAACAGTACAACCACTTGTAAGGAAGATGTGCCCGCAATCATTTGGGTGCTGCTGTTGTAATCCCAGGTTCATCTGAATATGAACACAGTGGACTACAAGCTGAAGTTACCTCCATCCTGCACTCCACCATTTTTCTATCGGGACAGAGAAAGGAAGCTGAAGGACGTCTGTATATCCTGGCAGCTCCACCACTCGGCTATAGAGGTGCTACCACTTGAGGGAGTTCCTCCTCTAACTGCAGACGTATAGTTGCGGGCAATGATAACGTTCCCCAATTCTAGCCGAACCGTTATGAAAATCACATGATATTTTGAAAAGCCTGTCGCGTTCCGATAATCGCATCACAGGGTTCCAAAAATTCATTGTTCAGTGTGTCATTCTGTATTGTCATGGACTGGATCAGTATTTTTGTCCGCCGCCGATCATGTGACAAGAGGAATATACTTCTAAAGGTATTGTCGGGATAAGAAATTCGACCAATAATATCTTACATAATTCTTATGTATTTTTCCAAGGATAAGACGACAGGTCACCTACTTTTATTATTTTCCATTTTCCCTTCACTCAGTCCACATTTTGCATTTATTCTTATTATTTTCAGGCATTTTTTTTTTTCAGTTTAAGAGAGACATTAAAACAAGAGAGGCAAAGCTTAGTTTCATTCACATAACTGTAATGAGAAGGAGCTAATAAAAATAGCAATAAACAGTGTCACAGGACTTTACAGGTTTTTCATGTAGGGTACCTGAGTCATGCCCATCACATATATTATGCCGGTAATGGGTCAGGTATATGAATATTCCCTGCTTGCATAATGGCCATTGATACTTCCCAATAATAACCATGCTGTTATCATTACTCGTGCCTTGAATTGGCTCTCCCTGGTCCACTGCAACATTGACATCAGATATCCGTGCCCTAGTGGTGGATTGTGTCGCCAGGTAGTGCTGTTTGTTAATGTATGGGTGGGATACTGTGTGCTGAAAATTACAGGTTGAATAGCATCACGTCTAACATAATCATGCATGTCAGTGTTGGAGTGAATGCTTTAGTGTGTGTGTGTGTGTGTGTGTGTGTGTGTGTGTGTGTAATTTTTGGTCTCTCTCTCCCTCCCTTTCCTTGTTAAGCTAGTTTTTCTGTCCAGTGCCGTAAGTCATGCAGATACTGTCGGTATTACTGTTATCTGTGATCGCAACTACCATCTCCGTTTCCTGTCCAGTGAACATCACATCCTCTCTGGCTGATCGTTTAGAGGTGAGAGTCGGGTTAAGTGGTCAGTTCCGGCCAGGTGGAGGGAGAATGCTGCGTGATAAAAGGTACGCACTGTGCTGTTTTGTAGCGGCCGGCTTGCACGTGCCTGACATGAGCGGCCAGGTGTACTGTACTCCAAGGTACTGTACACAGTATAACCTTTGCTATAGATTTTCAAGCCGTGTTTTCACGCCCTGGAGGGCACACGTAGGGCTGAAGAAAACTATTTTCTGTTGCAGAAGAAGTAATCCAACCCTGCCCTGTGCTTCATGCACTGGTGTAAGTATGGAACGCGTTCAGAGTGTGGCATGATAAAGTGGAAGTGTGTGTTGGAGTGACTGTGTTTGTATGTGAGAGAGTGTATATGTCATCGTGAAAAACTCACGGATGACATTGTCAATATCAGGATGACCGGTGGAGGAACACGCTACCGACCTGACCACCGGGGAGTCCTGATATTTTATTTATCAAGTTGCATGAAAACGAACGGATAAAATGGAAATACATCTAGAGAAACTATGAACTACAAACGAAATTGTACAGTGGTTGGTCTGGATGATAAAAAGTACCGGTAATGAAATATAAGAGGCGAATATCTAGATAGATACAGAGGGAAAAGACAATGATTCCCTACAAAGACACCTGCCCTTGTGGAATCTGGGTCCTTTGGATATTGCACGCATTCTGTTCTGTCAGTCTGTCTGTCTGTTTTTGGCTGATTGTCTAACTTTAATCAGAGAGAGAGAGATTTTTTTTTTTTTTTATGTGTCCGACTCTGGGCATAGGCTTCACAGCCTGCTATCAAGGCCCAGCAGTCCTCCTACATACCATACACCTCTACATGTCACCACTTCGGCGCTAACACCAACCGTCCATATTGAATACATGTTAGGGCTGTATCATGCAGGACTAGTGTATTGGTATTAGCGGGGGTATTTTTTACGACATGTCGGCGGGTCTTCTGGTAGATCAGTAAAGCCTGATTTAATGAAATTCAAATCCTTAAACTGTTCCCTGCCCCAGCCGGGATTCGAACCTGGGTCCGTCAGGACTGCAGGCCACCTCTCTACCGATTTAGCCATCTGCGTGTCTGTTCACTGACTTTTCATTTTCTTTGCCTCCCAAACCATCATTGTTGGTTGGTCTCGTCAGATTAGCACAAAAGATGGGCACTGAGGAATGAAGGACTTGGCCTGAATGGATGGAGAAAAGGATGGAGGAGGGAGGGAGGGAGGGAGGAGAGAAGGATGGAGGAGGCGAAAGAGGGGAGTTAGTCGGTCTGACACAAAAGATGGGTATTGAAAGATGAGGGACACGGCATGAATGGGTAGATGAAAAGAATGAAAGAAAAGGAAAGGAAAGGAAAGGAAGCCAGAAGAGGAGAGGTGAGATAGTGGAAAAGAAAAAATATATGGGACAGGCCTGGGAAATGGAATGCAGTATAGAAGAATAGTAAAAGAGACTGGAAGAAATGGAGTGGATGAAACACAGACGTGGAGGAGATCAGGAAATAATGCAGGAAGGGAGATGTTGGAAGAGGTAGAGTATACAGCATAAGGATGGAATACATAATGATGAAGAAGAGGCTGAGTAGTGGTACGGATGGAAACAAAGAACATGGATAAGTTTTGAAAGTGTCAAAATCTTGAAATTATGGTAATAGAGAAATAATGGAGATACAAGTGATGATGGATAATGCAAGTGATGGAAATGATTGGTGAAGGAACAGATTGAAAGGTACGAGCTCAAAGTCACAGGTAGAGGAAGAGAAGCTGAGGGGGCGGTGAAGGTGGATAGTGTGATGGATGGAAAAAAGATAAAAGAATAAGCTGAAAGGAATAAAAAATATAAAGAAGAAGGCTGGAAGCAAAATCCGAACAACCATGAGCTCTGATAGGATAGAAAGCCAGATATGGACAATGGTGAAGATGAAGAATACGATTGACAGTGTTAAAACAATGGAATCTTGCTGTGAGTTAACAGCAAAAAGGAGAAAAAGCGGCTAAAAGGAAGGGTGGCGATTGCCAGAGAAAGAGAGGGAAATAACATGGTGCTGAAAGGCTTGAACAGGAAGAAGTCGTAAAAGGAGTAGGAGGAGCAACTGAAAAGGGAAGAAGAGGAGAGGGGGAGGGTGTTGGGTATTGTG
This sequence comes from Coenobita brevimanus, assembly GCF_032717465.1. Taxonomy (NCBI): domain Eukaryota; kingdom Metazoa; phylum Arthropoda; class Malacostraca; order Decapoda; family Coenobitidae; genus Coenobita; species Coenobita brevimanus. Next base: position 6,818,678 of record NC_136966.1, read on the forward strand.
TTGAGGATCGTGTATATTTTCCTACACCACATGGACCTTGATATAAATCAGTGTCACATGAGAGGAACAAAACGTTGACTGGACTAGGGGAGGCTTTGTGCTTTGTGAATCCCATTCCCTATCCCCACTCCGACACACACAGAGACACACATATGCACATCACTTCTTCCCTTCCTCCGTACCCCTCTCCTCTCCTCCACCCACACACATACAGACACCCTCCACACCGTATATACTTGTACTTCACTTCCCTCTCCCCCTTCACATCACATAATTATACTTGCACTTCCTTCTCTCCCTCCACACCACATTTACTTCCCTCTCCCCCTCCACCCTCACTCCTCATGCGAAAACTCCCCCAACACACCAAAACACTTCATCGCCCTCTTAAAACATTCTTCCCCTCCCCTCAAACACACTCCATCCTCCCACACACAGAAACTTCCCCCTCCCCCTACATAGGCATTCCCTACCCCCCCCCCCCGCACTTTTCATGCGTACGAAATCTTGCAAAAACGTATTATGGTCAATAATAACACATACAGGTTATTATCACCAGATTTTCAACACTTTTTCCTGTACTATGTCAGAATTACGTAAAACAGCTCCATTATAAAAATCCTATATTAAGGTTGTACTGCAGTGTAATCAAACATATTACTTGCATGAACAACCAGCCCACAATAACTCTCTATCCGGATTTATCAGTTAATCAGAAGTCTGTTAAAATTCTGAATGTTTTAAGAAACGTTACTGAGGTTATGACAGTAAGTAAGGGCGGCCACCTTCCACTCACTTTACATAACGTTACCTAAAGTTACTCTATAATGAATGGCGAGGCAAATGATTTCCTGTAATCTGGGAAGCCATGTACTACGTTGGATAGTAAGTATACATCCAAAAGGGCGGTTGATGGTCTTGTGGGTTTAATTTCTCCAAACAGAGATGGCTCATAAGGGTTTAAATTCGATGGAAGGTCTTGGCTTGTGCATCAGGTTATATCACTCAGGGAGGAGGACAAGGCTGGTCGTCTTTGCCTTACATCTCGGGAATGACTAGTCAAGCCTCGGGTCCCTACGCTCCTGATGGAGGGAAAAGTGGGACTTGATTTTATATATATATATATATATATATATATATATATATATATATATATATATATATATATATATATATATATATATATATAGTGAAATCTCTTTGATAGAGTCATTTATCGAGGTTATATGAGGCGGTGGCTCAATTGGTAGAGAGGTGGCCTGCAGTCCTACCGGACCCAGGTTCAAATCCACTCTGGGGCAGGGAACAGATTAAGGATTCGGATTTCATAAAATCAAACTTTACTGATCTACCAGAAGACCCGCCGACATGTAAAAATACCTCCGCTAATAGCTAATACTGTACCAATACACCAGTCCTGTATGAGACAGCCCTAACATGTATTCAATATGGACGGTGGGTGTTAGCGCCGAAGTGGTGACATATAGAGGTGTATGGTATGTAGGAGGACTACTGGGCCTTGGGAGCAGGCTGTGAAGCCTATGCCCAGAGTCGGACACATAAAAAAAAAAAAAAAACTCATTGAACGTCCTTAACTAATAGTATTCATTTGCCTTCTCTTTCTCAAACTATTCGTCTGTTCCCGGAGAAGTTAGTATGTTTTTCCTTAAATTTTTATATTATTCTTAATATGTTTTTTTTTTTCTGTTCGATCGGCTTCAGTAATTGTTCAGAGCAATACAAGCCTTTATTACTGACTCCCGCACAGCAGAGAGTGTATGTCTTGTGCCCTTAAACTGTGTCCCAGAGCATCGTATATAATGGATGAAGAAGATATAAACCAAGATCATGGCTTAGAATTAATGACTACCGACTGCATGAAAGGTCATTAAGGCAGACATATTCAGTGTTTAGTACGTTCCAATCTCCCCCCACAATTTGACAATGACGTTTCAAATTTTTTCTGTTGGGTAAATAGGGATACGGAAGAAATAGAGTATGTTCTACAGTCTGACAGACCTGTGAGTCGAACTAGAAATGCTCCAGTTGTAAGGTGGATAAGCAACCACTGCACCACCGCTCTTTCTGGCAGACCATGAACAAGATGGATGATATAGGTGGGCATGTATGTGAGGGAAGGTTAGGTGCTTTGGTGGATAGGGTTGTTACTGTGCAGGAACTAATTTGTGTGAGAAAGCCAGTATCTCCTCCACTATGTTTAGTTTTTCAATGTTCTTGCTGCCTCTAGACAGTTTTATTGGCTTTTGAACAAGAAGGGTTGGAATCAGCTTTCATTATTTCCTTCAGAACAACAGCTTTGTCCGAAGTCCAGTGATTTTGTTGCAGGTGAAAGATTACAAAAATATGACGGCATGATACAGAAACAATTTAGAAGACACATACATACATACATACATACAAGTACACACATTCAGACGCGAAAGAATTTAACACAAAAAGAGACAAACATGAATGCACATGTACGAGTATATAGAAATCCACACTCACGCACACACACATATAATCCCACATATACACCAACATATGGAAGCACATGTATGAAAAGATCCAAACGGGTAAACATTCTCTCTCTCTCTCTCTCTCTCTCTCTCTCTCTCTCTCTCTCTCTCTCTCTCTCTCTCTCTCTCTCTCTCTCTCTCTCTCATTAGAAAAGAATCAGAAAAGGATATTAGTCGTGGCCGTGTGTTTGTGTTTATGGGTGTGGTTGGCATTGGTGTTGATATTACCGGCAGCAGCAGAGGGTCCACATAACGGGGATGGGGCAGGTGGCATTGTGTACCGGGTTAGCCCCATACCGGTAATGTCTTGTTGGTGTATGTGTTCAGTCTAACCCAGCCCAGCTCTACCCAACACTGCCTAACCTGACCTAACCTAATCTACTAAATCCTAACTCACCCATACCAAACATCTCCATTCTTTCAAACGCAGTGTGTCCAGGCATCTCGAAATGGAAGGATCTTGATTTTGGCTCTCTGTTGTATGTTTTTTTTTTTTTTTTTTTTAACGGTTTGCGGACTCCTGGCCTTTGGTTCCTTCTTCCTTGCATTAAAAAAAAAATTAACCTAACCTAACCTACCTTAGTCAACCGTAATCTTATCTACCTAATCCATTATACCTGAACTCAGTTTAATCCAACCCATTATACCCGACCTTAAAGTAACTTAGCCTATCAGTGAGTCCGATAACCGTTACCGTACTTTACATATCGAACCTAATCTAACCCAACCTTACTTTTCTCTACCTCACTTCACCTCACTTTAGTTTACCTCATCGTACCTCAACACTTCCCTAACCTTACCGTATATTTCCTTATTTTATCTTACCTAACCCTACAATACCTTACCTTGCCTCATCTTACTTTACCTTACCTTACGTTACCTTACCATACTGTGCCTCAATATTTACCGTAACGTATCTTATCATTTCTTACCTTACACTACCTTACTTTACCTTACCCTATCTTATCATACCCTACTGTACCTAATCCTACCGTACCTTACCCTACCTTAACCAGAATAGATCTCGTATCCTAACCGCGCTAATGTCTGCCTTCGTGACGGGCATGTAATTATCGCTGTTTTTGGTGTGGTGGAGGTGGTGTGGAATCAAAAGGTCGTGCTGAAGTTACCTGATGTCTGGGTTCACCTATGCATCATACCTGAATAATGAAGCTGTTCGGAAAACTTTGCTACGTGTGTCAAGAAAATAACACCTAAGCAACTGCATCCTGGAGTTTACTTTACGAACTTTAGTACATAAGCCCGTCTCTGGCCACACCCCCAAAGGTTGAACCCTCCACCAGCCTATTTTACTCACAAACCTGTTCCTGCATTGACAAGTTTTCTGTTGTAGATCTCTCTCTCTCTCTCTCTCTCTCCCCCTCGTAAACCAATTTGCCGTTTGAATCTGTTACCCTCACGGACTTCTTTTTCCTCATGGACGTACAGTCGCTATGGCTCTGTTTTTTCCTTAAGGGTCTTTTTTTCCACGGACCAAATTCCCCCAGGGACTCTCTTCCCCCACAGACCTACTGTATTTTCCCGTTGGACCAATTTTTTCCCATAAAACTGTTGTCCACCATATGCAGTGTTTTTCACGATTGACCACAGGGCCCGAACACAGACACAAAACTTCCTAGTAATTATAGATCTTTATGTTAATTATTTTTCTTTTTTCTAATTATCATCAAGAGAGTCAATTTACTGAAAGATAAATCCTCCAAAATGTGCAGTTACAGTGAAAATGTACATGCATAGTATCCATCCTCACTTTTTTCTTTTCCCCTTTTCTTTCCTTTTTATTATTGTTATTATTATTATTATTATTATTATTATTATTATTAATTTTTATTATTATTTTTATTATTATTATTATTATTATTTTATTATTATTTTTTTTTTTGTTGCTTAGGGGCTTTCTGTTCAATGACGGGCGGAATAATATTTGAGCTTCAACTCAGTGACTTGAATTTGTCTCAAATCATACTTCTCCGGATTAAAATCACATATCATCATCATCATCATCATCATCATAATCGTCAACATCATCATCACCTTCATTATTATTATTATTATTATTATTATTATTATTATTATTATTACTTAACTAATTAGTTAATTAATCTCTATCGATTTACATACCTATTGCACTCCGTCAAGTTCTTTACATCGGGCACATTACAAACTAACACCTAATGACTGCAATCCGACACCCAGCTTATGTTCAAACGATACATATTTTCACTCTACGAGTTTTTGATCCTCTCTTCTTTCTTCCACTTCATTTTCATCATCTTCATTACCACCACCATCATCATCGTCATCATCTTCATCATCATCATCATCATCATCATCGTCATCTTGGTCATCAATATGCTATGGTCCCTGGCTCATCTGAAGCGTTGGCTAGGTGGCTGATTTCCGTTCCGTGTTCCATTTTTGCAATTTTTCTCACCCAGGAAAGTCTACGTTAGGTTAGCTTTGTTTTCTTAGTATCAGGTTGGATTAGCCTGTTAGTTACCTTAATTTGTTAGGTTAGGACAGGTTAAGGTAGGTCATCGAAGGAAAATTAAACTAGGCGCGTAGTGGAATAATGGTATACAGAACTGAAATCTGTGACCCTCTGGAAGGCAGGCTTAAGTTGCCCTTCAGCAGTTCATCCTATTTTCTGAGGATAGGGATATATAACCAGGCAGTTGAGGCGCTCTGTTATGTCGGTCAAATCAGACGTCCCTGTCCAGCACACGTTATAAGGGAGTGGAGGAGCGATGAAAACGATACCAAAATTCACGTCATCAAACAGTTCTTTGCAACACCTGGGATCGAACCCACGACCACTCAGACCCCAGCCCAACGCTCTACCTACTTCATCACCACCTCCCACAGAAGGTTACTTAGACCCTTCAATCCAATTACTTTTTTTTTTTTTTCTTGGAATCACCAGATGATTTTATTCAGCTTAGGGCGGGCCTCTCCCAGTGAAGGAGCTGCTGAAAACCATGTCTGCCTCCTTGAGTTTTAGAAATCTCTCGTATCCTTGATAAAAAAATTCTGGAGATGGCAGGAAAAGTATTACAAGGAAAATACCAGTGGATTCAAGGGGTTAATTTGCGTGCACATCGTCTGGTCTTCAAGCCTGTTGGTGTAAAGGCAAGAACATGCCAGTCAGAGTGAAGGCCGTACGTGTGTGTAATGCCCATGAGGTGATGCAGGTTATTCAGTCAGGTAACGTCATCAAGGGAAACACATTGGTCATCTAACTTCAAACGTATTACACTTTGATAGCCTAGCCTTGCCACCCAACGCCTCGAAAGAGAGTAAATGGATTGGCCTTTTTTTTTTTTTTTATAACTGTTCAGTGTAATTCAAACCCCTCACTCTCTCAAAAAAAGCTTCTCTTCCCGTATTCTAAGTTGCGAGGCTCCATAGCACCTCTTAGCGACTTATATTGCTTAATACGCCATAACATTCCCTTACTAAATGGTTTTAAATACCGAGATAAATTTGCATTCAAAACATATTAGGTGATACTGATGTCTGATATGCAGAATAAATCGCTAAGGAAGTGGTGCCACGAAGTGTCCTATGCTACCTAGAATACTGGCCTCTTCATCACCACTCAACCGTCCCCATCCCCTCATTCTCCTCCGTCTACACATTTCCTCCGTCTACACATTTCCTTTCGTCCTTGGCTTCCTCTCCTCATTTTGTTATCATCATTATTTACCAGGGAATCTATTAGTCTTACCCCCGCTCTCTCTCTCTCTCTCTCTCTCTCTCTCTCTCTCTCCACACGACGGACGGGCAGTGTCAGGGTGGGAGTAATGAGGTGCAGGGTAACAGGGTGTGTCGTCTTATTCCACCACCTTATATTTATAAGAACATGCAATATATCTCATGGCTAGAGAGGTTTAGAGTTTACCCTGAAACACACACACACACACACACACACACACACACACACACACACACACACACACACACACGTACTTCTCTGTCTCCGTCTGTCTGTGGCTGAGTGGACGACAAAAGCGCCTATGCTGGTGGTAATGAGGTGCATGGGTGGAGAGGTTGGCTATCGCTGCCCAAACTTAACTGGATTTACGATGTTGACTCAGGACACATTAAAGACAATTTATCTGGAAAACCCTAAGAGCCCCATCTGCCCTCTTCCTCCCTCCCGTGCTTCGTTCGTACCTCCTCTAGTCTCCTTATCGTTTCTAGATCCCTTTAGTTGCATTTTCATCTCCATGTTTTTCTTTCTTGCTTATTTCTCCATTTCTCTCTTTCTTTCTTGTTATTTTTCCTTTTCTCCTTTTTTCCCCCTCCTTTACCCCTTTCCTCTTCATCTCCATTCCTCATTTCTACACTCATTTTTCAGTTTTATTCCCCTTTCACATCCTCCTCCTTTCCCCTTTCCTCTCTTCTTCATACGTCCTTCACTCTGTCATCTTTTATCTGGACTACTGTTGCATCTCTGTCTGTCTGTCTGTCTGTCTGTCTCTCTCTCTCTCTCTCTCTCTCTCTCTCTCTCTCTCTCTCTCTCTCTCAAACACACACACATACACACACAAACTCTTGTAGCACATCCCTGTCTTTATTTACCTACACTACACTACATGGATCGTATTCTAACAGGCTTTGTAAATTTCGTGACACATTTTCCATTTTGATTCATTAGATACAATAAACCTCAGTACCCTTTATGTGTCTAATGCAATATGTGTAGTTTAAACAATAAAAATAACATAGCAGAGAATGTTAAGGTGCAATAAGCAAAATAAGTGGCTTAGGAAGAAGTGTCACAAAGAGTTCCATGTCACCAATAGTAGAGTTGGTTCCGTTAGGGACGATCCACAGGCGATCTTCTCACCTACCCTTCAGACTCCTGGTCATCCTCCCTTCGGGACTTTGGCGAAAACTTTGCCATCGCACTTGACATCTCAAAGGCTTTCGATCGAGTCTGACATAAATCTTTAGTTTCCAAACATCCCCTCTTACGATTTCTATCCTTCTATCTGTACTTTCATCTATAGCTTCCTTTCTGGTCGTTCAACAGCCGCAGTCGTAGTCGGTCATTGTTCTTCTCCTAGATCTATCAACAGTGGTGTTCCTCAGGGCTCTGTCTTATCACCAACTCTCTTCCTTTTATTCATCAATGACCTTCTAAGCTGTACATCTAACACTATCCACTCGTACGCTGATGACTCCACCCTTCACCTTTCCATTCGGTTCCCGCAACGTCCATCTCAGCAGTTACTTCAACAAACAAGGGATGAGGCTATGGCAAACCTAATGTTTGACTTGGCTCGTATCTCTGACTGGGGTAAAAATAATCTTGTTTTTAATGCATCAAAAACTCAGTTTTTACACCTATCAACCCGACAGTCTTCCACAGAAGTACTGATGTTTAATAATATCCACCTCAATCCTGTATCATCCTTGAACATGCTTGGAGTTTCATTCACTCGGGACTTATCTTGGAAAGATTATATTGAATCTCTTGTAAAATCTACTTCCAAGAGATTAGGTGTGCTAAGCCGACTCCGTTCCTTCTTTACCCCTGCATAGTTGTTGACTTTATACACGGGATTTATTCGCCCATGTGTAGAGTACAACTCTCATGTGTGGGGAGGTTCCCCTTATACAGCTCTTCTCAATAGGGTGGAGTCAAAGGCTTTTCGCCTCATCAACTCTCCTTCTCTTACTGGCTCCCTTCAACCTCTGTCTCTTCGCCGCACTGTTGCATCTTTATCTCTTTTCTATCACTACTTCAATGTTCACTGCTTCTCTAAACTGTCTGCTTGCATCCCTCCACCACTACGACAGGCGCGCAGCACCCGTCTAGTAACAAACTCTCATCCCTTTTCTGTCCAACTCTCTGATGCAAGAGTTAACTCTTACTCCCAGTCCTTCATTTATGCAACAGGTCATCTCTGGAACTGACTCCCTCTGTTTGTATTTCCTACTTCCTATAATCTCCAGTCTTTCAAACACAGTGTGTCCAGGCATCTCAAAATGAACGGACCTTGAATTTGGCTGTCTTTTGTATTGTTTTTTTTTTTTTTCTTGGAAGGAGCGGTTTGCGGGCCCCTGGCCTTTGGTTCCTTTTTCTTGCATAAAAATGAAGAATACCGTCCTTTACGTCTCCAAGACTTCTGTCTCTCACCTTCCTTCCCTCTCATTTTCATCACTCTCACTTTCCCCAATCCTTTTCATTAGTTCTCTTCCATGCCCCATTATCTTTTTCCATCCCAGTCTCACCTTCTCTCCTCTTCTCTTCATTTTCCTCTCTCTTTTTTTCCTCCTGGTTCCTCATCCATTCTCTCTACCCCACTCCACTATCTGTTTATCATTTCTTCGTCTCTCTACCCCGTCCATTCTTTTCTATCCTACTTTCACATTCATTTCTCTGTTTCTGTATCCCATCACCTTCCCCCTCCTTTTCTCTCATCTTACATTTATAGTTTTATTAGTTTCCATTTTCACTCTCCTTCTCCTTTCTCTTCCCAGTCTCATTCAGTCCTTCTCTCCCGTCTTCCATCCCAGACCCTCTTTATTCTCCTTCTTTCCTTTTCCCTCATTTGCTTTCCACCCACTCTCCCCTCTCTTGTTCCCTATCTTCGCTCACTTCTTCTATCATTCTCTTGAATCTCTTCTCCAATTTCTCATCTTACACATCTTTTTCTACCCTCCCATGATCTCTCCTTCTCTCTCATCTTCCTCTCCTTCCCTCAACCACCCCTCCACTCGACCCCACTGGCCACCTCTGCACCTTCCCTCCCTACCCAGTGTTTACCTTGCTATCACCTCACCTTCTCCCATTACACCCATCCTTCCTTTGACTCTCACTCCCTCTGTCTGTCTGTCTCTGTCTCTGTCTCTGTCTGTCTGTCCGTCTGTCTTTCTCTCTCTCTCTCTCTCTCTCTCTCTCTCTCTCTCTGTTTCTCTCTCTCTCTCGTTCCGTTTCCCACTCCATTAAGGCGTTTCCGTTGATTAAAAAATACATATTGGTTACAATGGTACCTGCTTTATGACATCAATGCCACATATACAAAAACATTGAAGGAAAGACTGGCTTGGACCGTCTTTGACCCTAATTGTCGTTGGCAAAAGGGATTTGGAAGCCTCTCTATCTAAGCGATATATTCAGTATTTTCCAGCTTAATAATGATGTTGAGTGCATCAGTGATATCAGTCAGTCTGTCTGTCCACTTATCTATCTGTCTATCGACATCTCTCTATCTATTTATCTGACTATTTATCAGTCTGTTTGTCTATCTGTCCGTCTGTCTTTCTGCCTTTCTTTCTTCCTGTCAGTCTGCAGCCAGGACGCCATAATCTCAGAAAGGGTGGCCACAAAACATCGCCTCTATGTCAGCCTTTCCTCTTAAATAAAGCTACCCTACCCCCAACTCACACACCCTGCTATCATCATTATATCTCTACACCATCCCTGTATCTCATCCTGGGTAATATACACGTGGATATTAAAATGATATAAACAAAAAAATCACTTGGGAAGGTGTGCTTCGAAATCTCTCAACTGAACCAAGTCTCAGAGCTGGAAACACCGTAAGTTCAATAATATGTGGTTATAATTTGTACAGTTTGAACAACTCACGGTGCAGTAAAATACAGATATATGCCACACGCGTTTCTCAGTCTCATATCTACTACACATGTTATATCTCATAGTAAGTGTATTAAGATTTCGTAACACATATCTCCTCCTTAACAATTACTACTCATATCACACGTTAACGATCTCATACATGCCGTTTATGCAGCATTATAATCAATATGGTTTACATTAGTATCATACAAGAGGATACTGTTCAGAACTGGGCTCTGTGTCCTTCAGTTTTTCCTTGAAAGATTGCCTGTTTAGGAAGCCACCATTTTTTTTTCTTTCTTTTTTCTTTTCTACTTTTTTTTTTTGAATGAGGGATAAGTTGCAAAGCAGGAGGTGCTACAAAATCTCCAAAACTGTTTAGAACACGACTCACAGATGTACATCTCGCGCGTTTCTCAAGCTTCTATCTAGGCTAAACAAGGTAAAGGTCATAACTGCTAGCCGCACCCTTTCCAGAAGTATTCTAAAGAAGCATGAATTTTAATTTTATTAGTTAAGCAATTCAATGACATCCATTTGGCTCACATGTCATCCAAGTACAGCTAACGTCCAAGTGCTCCGCCGCCGGTCCTCTGTCATATTTATGGGTATTATGACACGGCACAGTGACGTGGTTGACTAGATGCACAAACCATCAAACCATGTAAATCAGACATCAGCCCAGATACTATCCAGGTACATACTAGACCATCAGTACCCCCCACCGCACCATATCTTCCATAAAGCCTAGACCCTCTGCTTCAAAAGAGTGCGAGTGAGTGAGAGAAACAGTTAGGGACACCCACTGCATATGGTTGCTCCTATATATGTGGCAGAAAATAAACGTTCTCAAGGCATAACTTCACTCCAAATTCCTTAGGTATTTCGCTGATCATACGCGTATAGGAAGCGCATGGTTCAGAAGGAAATAGCTCATGATGGGTTGAGTGGAGTGGCAGGGAGGGAGTGGCGATGCAGCTGAGGCCAGATACACAGGGACGTATTGTACTCTTACTCATTCTTGTCAGCTTTGCAGGCTTTATCCCACCTCATACTTAATCACTTATTTTGCATACTTCAGCTTATTACTTTATTGTATGCTATTTATGTGTTTGTAATGTCAAAGCAGAATGCAAAAATAATATAAAAGACAATATCAGCATGTCATATTAGTAAAATGGTAAGTAAGAGATGCTAGAGAGCGTCCTTAGCTCCGAGAATACAGGCACAGGTGCACGCATACCAGGCTTTGATACACCACTTCTTTAGCGATTTATTATGACTATTACACCTTAAAATCTCTTGTATGCTATTTACATTGCTTTACTATCGACACAGTTTGCGTCAGTACCGTACAGCAGGATTCCAAACTGCAAAGTGCAGAATTTATTTCCCTCCTCTTCCTTTCGTTCTCTCCTTCTCTCCCATGGCGTACCTTTCTCCCCTTCCCGTTTTCTCACTCCAGCTGCTATCCCTTTTACCATAATCTCCTTCCCTCCCTTTCTCTCCTGTCCTCACTCCCTACCCCTCTCCCTCTCCTCGAACTTACTTTCTGTCCAACTCATTCCCTCATACATCCTTTCTCTCATCCTGTCTCTACCTGCCTGCACATCCTCTCTGTTTAGAATCAGGTCTTACTTCTCCGTTCACTTTAACCTCCTTGTCCTCTTCCCGTCACTTGATATATTTTCTCTTTAATAAGTTCTTCTTCAATTTCTCTAGTTTCTCCACCCGCTTTTACTCTGTTTTCTTTCTTTCTTTCTTTTTTTTTTTTTTTACATATTCCTGACACCTTACAACAATGGGTTCTTGCTTATTTTGTCATTGTTATCGCCGGGCAATTTTGTTCTTCATAGAAGAAATTTCGTCTCTCTCTCTCTCTCTCTCTCTCTCTCTCTCTCTCTCTCTGTCTTGTACAATTAGAGACAAATAGAGGGAGGCCGCCCTTTCATGCCGGATCACCTAAGGGCCGTACTATAAAAAGTAAACGCCAGCACTGCCTAACGTGAGCGTCTGACGTTCCTGTTTTTCGTACCATAAATACATTTGCAGCTCCTGCCAGCCGTTCATCACCTGGGCACGGCGTAAAATCGTACAGTACTAGAATGTGACACGAAGATAAACGCCATCAGAGACCACTCTTTCGTGTAACAAACTTAAATATTAATAAAGATGTTAGCTATATTTTCCATTTATTAACACTGGATAGTTTAGGAAAAAAAATTCCTTGACAGGATAAAATATATGAGAAATACAGGGCAGTTCAGAAAATTTTACAAGACTAAACGTTTCTGTAACGAATATGAGTAAACAAAACCTCCGTGGTGGTTTGGTGGCAAAGTGGCGCAAAATAATTGGAGTTATGATAATAAATTGTGCTCCAGAGTTAATTTCAGACTACCTGTGCAGTTTCTCAGCAATGTTTGAAACGGAAACAATGTGAAAATTTCTTTCCACTTGGTGACTTTATACTCTATCTCTTCTGTCTTTCTTTCATTCTTTCCTCTTCCTTTTGCCTAAGGGTGACTACACTGAGTAACAAGCCAAATGGTTTCCTGTACACCAGGAAACCATTTAGTACTCTAGGTGGTAACCATATAACCAAATTATATCCACGTAACTCCACATGCTCCTCTCAGAAAACTCATTTCCACTGCTCTCACTCTTGACTTGTGTCCTTCCAACAAGGTCCAAGCTTCACTTCCATACGTTTGGGTGGGTATTACAATACTGTCATTCATCGACTTTTTTTTACTTCCATGCTCGCTTCCCTGTTCCTTATCACTGCTTTCAAAGAACCAGCAACTTGTCTTCCCTGTTGTACCGTTTCAAGCACATCACCCTATAAACTTCCATCCTTACTCATCACGTTACCTAAATACTTAAAAGCATTCACATTTTCCATTTCCTTCTCATCCAGCCTCACTGTACATTCAGTGGATTAATTTCTCTCAAAGACCACCCATATCATTCACCCACTTAGTGTAGCGGTACTCTATTTTAGAGTAGCTCTATACTGAGTGGCAAGCCAAATGATTTCCTGTAAACCAAGAAATCATCTTCAACACTGGGTGGTAACCTTATAACCAACCAACACGTGTTCCCTACGTGACAACAAGTGGGCTGGAGGAGGGTTAGTGCCCCTTCCTAGTATATATATATATATACAGTATATATATATATATATATATATATATATATATATATATATATATATATATATATATATACAGTATATATATATATATACCTGTATATCCATCATCATCAGGATTTCCTTTCCCACCCTAGGGCAGGGTGAGGAGTAGCAATGTCCAGACAGCCCAAATTTGCCCAGTCCAATGGGCCACACTTCCATTCACTCATCATTCAAGCCCCCGGAATCCTGGCTCTATCGGGTGCGGCAAAAACATTCACCATGTTCTGTAGCTTCACATAAACGTATCCGATAGAGTCAATCCGGTCTCTGCCACGTTAAAAAGGGGTGCCAAATCCCTGATCATGCACTTCTCACAACATTCATCCAACCAGCCCGATCTTTTGTCAGTTCCCTACCCTCACCGACTTCCAAACCTCTCTTCCCACACACTTATCCACCACATCTCTCCACCTTCTCTTTGGCCTACCTCGCTTCCTCCCTCCTTCAGATTCGCTCAGATATACCTTTTTCACCATTCTATTGTTATCCACTCTCTCCACATGACCATACCATCTCAGTACACTCTCTTCGATTCTGGTGTCCACCGACTTTCTCACTCCACATCTTTCACGAATCACATTATTTCGTATCCTATCCACCCTCTGTACTCCTCATACATTCCTCAGCAGTCCCATCTTCACCGCTCTTTCTCTTGACTTTTCAGTTTCATGCCACACCATAGTCTCACACCCATATGTTAAAGTTGGCACTAACACACCATGTAAGCCTCATGCAGCAGCATCACTCAAACCTTTGTTTCTTATCAAGGCCTTCATGGCACCAGCTACTTTTCTTCCTTATGTCACTCTACTTTCCACTTCTTTTGCACGTTTTCCTCTTTTGTATCACTGTACCCAGGTATTTGAACTCTCCCACCAGTTCCAGTCTCTCTCCATTCACTTTAACATCGCACAGGGAGTCATCTTCCCTCTCTGTAACGATCGTTTTACTCTTTTCTACATTTACTCTCAAGACACGACGCTCACAGACATCAGCAAAACTCTGCACTAGCCTACAAAGTTCTTGCCCGGTATTTGCAAGTAGTTCCGTATCATCAGCATACAATAAATTTGAGATATTCATTCCATCACCATTCATTACCAATGCCATCCCTGTCTCTGATTTATATATATATATATGTATATTGTATAAATATTATTTCATATTCATATACTGAATATGCTGAGAAGGTGAAAAGTATGCATGAAATTTTCTTACCTATTTCGTGAATTCATATAGGAGATGTGAAGAAATTGAAGTGCTTCGGAATCTCGTGTTCATATACACAGTTGTATGAATTTATACTTCTGTACATGGATAGGGCCAGAAAAAAGTTGTTTCCTACAGCTTATTTACTCCTGAGAAAACCAAGCAGGAAGCTGAGCAATTTACTTTCCGATTTACGAACGGTAAAATAACAATAAGTACACGAAAAGTGCAAATATATTTATCTTGTTCAGAATTTGCACGCTACAAGCAGAGATGGAGAGAGTGTCAATAGTGAAACCTTTAGATATTACATATCAATTACCGGTAACTTAGTTTAGGAGGCCAGTCTGGATTCTGGATGAAATTACCCTCCAGTGTGGCCTTCATTAACCTACATCGATCCAGACGTGACTATTAACTTCAGATTACCCGGCTGTGTTACTCGTGGGTGTAGGACAACATGGGGGAATAATGGAGACATGATTGAGGTGATGCTGAGAGAAGGGAGTAAAGAAAGGAGAGGAGAGGGGGTGAAGGTGAGTGCAATGGAGGGTGTGAGAGTGTGGTGTGAGGGAGATGAGCAAAGGGAGGAATTTGAGGAGGTGGATGTGAGGGAGGAAGGTGAGGAGGTAGGTGTGAGGAAGCTCGAAAGGTCATTATGAATGTGAATAAAATGATCTAGAGGTAGAGAGAATAATGTGAGAACAGGAAGAATATCATGGAAGTGAATGGATGCACAGCGATATACATGTCTATGTTTATGGTGAGATGTTGGCTTTAGCATGCATTAAGGTTGGTAAATACAGTGTTCATATATATACTATGCTAATGGGACTTAATGCAGATGCCGACCACGGGTGAGCCAGCGTGTTGGCATATATTATACCCAGATTATTTAGCATTTTGATACTATCTCTCATACCACCAAAGTTTTGCATGTTAACCAGGTGGACATAATCCCTTCCTAATCCCTCCTTCAGACTTGCAACAAACCTATGGGTCAATGACCAGAACTGAAGACATGGTCAGCTTGCAGACAAGGCCACATTTTCTAAAATGGTAGCAATACATAGCTAGGTGTGCTGTGACCAAATAGAAAATAACCTTGCATAAACGATGGTAAGATGTGTAAAACTTTACCGCTCTCAAAAGGGAGTTGTGAACAATATGACGTAGTACTTTGATAGTATATTAATGATAATAATAATAATAATAATAGTGATGGTGATGATGATGATGATGATGATGATGAAGGCATGTTAGAATACAGCAGTGGTCCTACTCGTTAAAGAGAGAATAGGTCTCAGTACCACGTTCAGATTAACTAAGGATTTCCTCGGATCTAATGAAGATATCACGTAACGAAGAAAAAATTCTGCACGGTAAGCCATACGATGTGGATATATATATATATATATATATATACATATACATATATTTATATATGTATATATAGATAGATAGATAGATAGATAGATAGATAGATAGACATAGATACATGTATGCATATACATAGATAGACAGACAGACAGATAGATAGCTAGACTTACATTAAGTCTTATATATCGATACAAGCCCAGGAGAGATTAATGACTCTAGCAGAGTTCTTGAAAATATTTTAACTGACGATCTACATAACAGTATTTGTTCTAACCTGAGTCATAACCGCTTTTCAGCGCAGTTGATGTCCATGTGTAGTCAGAGTGTGTGGTTCATTTAATTAGTAACCAGAGAGATACATAGCCTCATAACCAAAGCTGACCTAATTTCATTCAGCTTCAACTTAATATTTAAGTTATGGGAGTGGTCCAGTTCCAGTAGATAAAACAGGCTGACTATAGTTATCAAGCATTGTATACTTCTGTAGCTCAAAGGGTTTGTAGTTTCCATTTGTTTTAATTGCCTAAAGCGTATTTGTAGACTCTTAATACCTAAATGACTTGCACATACAACGCACCAGGAAATATTTACCAACACAAGGCTCGTTTTCTAGTCTGTTCAGGAGGCTTCTTAGCACCTCTTCCTTAGTAGTTGGTTTTCTCTCTGGAATGTTAATGTTATCTTACATTTATGCAGTCTGTATGATATAAAAAGAAAACTAACGTGCAAGAAAATAATAAGGCGTAACTACAAAACATATGTCTCAGGAAAAGGTGCTAGAAAGGTTCCTAAGCTGACGAGAATACGGTGCAAGACGCATCAGGTTCCCTCCCTGAGTGCCTATACCAGCAAGAGTGGCTCACCAGGCGACACCGACACCGTGCCGGGGAGGGCCTGGGCAGAGAGGCATGAGGCTTATGACTGAATGATACTGAGAAAACAATGACGGTAAGTAGGGAAGATTTCGTGACAATGCTGCGCTCGTAACTAATATTTCCTGCTCATCCTCTGCCTCTTCTCATGGGTGTAGGGTAGTTATAACTTGAATTTCACAACGCATGAAGATCTGTTGTCCAGCATTAAGATGATAGCTCGAAGCTTCGCTGTACTACTTAAGGATGAGTTAGTGATGAAACTGTTACTTGTGCAGTCTAGAAAAAACTTTGAATACCAACCAAGAACATCTTGTTTGGTGAGTAAACCTTTTTCACCGTATCTCTCCCTCATGGCATCATTCCCTCCTTCAAATTATCCCTCCCTCCCTCACAGCATCCTTTCTTCCCTCATAGCATCCCTCCTTGACAGCATCCCTTCCTTCCTCACAGCATCCCTTCCTCCCTCACAACACTCCTCTCACACAGCATCCCTCTCACACAGCATCCCCCTCACACAGCATTCCCCCCCTCACAGCATCCCCTCCTCTCTCACAGCATCTATCCCTCACAGCCTCCACCCCTCACAGCGTCCATCCTTTACAGCATCCCTTCCTCACACCATCCCTCCCCCACAGCATCCCTTCCACCCCTTACACCATCCCTCCCGCACATCATTCCTCTCTCACAGCATCCCTTCCTTCCACACAATATCCGTCCTTCACAGCATCCCTCTTTCACTGCATTCCTTCCTCACAGCATCTCTCATTCTTACCATGCCTGCCTTATATCAGTCTTCCTTCTAGTACTTAGTTATCCCCAGCATAAGCACTAATATTATTAAAAACGATGTAACAGGTTTCTCTTTGTCCCTGTTGGCTTAACGTGTAGATATCTCTCATTTGGATCACCTGGGTGTGATTAGATTGCATGAACTTTATTAAAACCGTCTCATACTTACGGACCAGAAGTTGTGAGATGCCGTTTGGGACTCTGTACATTTGCTCGCCATAGGTTCTGTTTGCCCTCTTCTCCTACACTCAGTTGTACTGAAGTAGTAGCCACGGTTTAACACCCAACAAAGGTCTGTTATTAAGTGTTGAGGGGGTAGTGTGAAGCTCTGGTAGAGTGCAGGGGAAATGGTTTGCGAGAATACTTTCAGTAATTCTGTGTAACACAGCTTCCAACTACCAACAACAAGTCTTCGTTCGCAGTCAGACCTGGCTACACTTCTCTCCAGCCAGGCATAGGGGTAGCGGGTGAGCAGAAACGATGGGTTATATACGTGCCTTCATAAGTTACCAGTTAGCCATGATTTATGGGCAATAGTCCAGGCTGTGGCGGGACAAATGAGGCATAAAATTTTTAAGTAAATCGACTGCAAATTTATCAAGAAGTTTAAGGAGAATTTCAACTAATATTTGGAACCTGATATAAACTATGCTTGCATACAAATAAAATTCCAAGCTAACGTGACTGATCTCGACCAATTATAATGTGTTCTATAAAGGTACCCAGAGGCAAACATCTTCTACATTCAGGTACGAAATCAATACCGAAAGAAAGACAATAAATATTTGCAGTAAAGGCCAGTCTAAGCAGAGGATGCTGATGATAAAACCCTATTATAATGCGTTCCAGTAAAACCACCAACAGGCAAAAACTTACAACATCCAGGTACTACATTCACACCACAAGAAAAACAGCAAAAAAGAAAAAAATGGCAGGAAACCTCTGCAATAAAGGTCATAATCTAAGTAAGGGACAACAGTTTTTCATTCCTTACGCATCGCTGGGGGTTACTTCTCTCAGACACTCGTTGTCCCTCCTTTTCGCCGCCACTCCACCAGGGAAGTAACTGTAGAAAAACACAAATAAGATGATAATGATGCCCCGACAATGGCCACCGAATAGGGCCTTTTCAGTGAGACAAGGGAGGAGGAGGAAGGAGTCTACTGAGTGTTTGTAGCTTTTTTCCAGTGTGTCTTTCACTCTCTTGACACCTTTATTGTTGTGTGTATTCATGATCATATCTCTTCTGCACAAGGAGGACATTCTTTTTCTATTATTACCGCTGTCAGACGATTATACTTACTTCAGGACGTTCTAAAGATTTAATCAGATATTTAATTTTCTTACCCACTCACTTCGCAAAATCTGTCCTAAGCTGAGAAAAATCGTCTGGCAGCAGCAAGGATGAACTACAACAAAAGTCCTTCAAGTGTAGAAATAAAAACTAGTTCATATCGTCATTTACTCCGGGATACAGTGCTGGAGAGGAACGTCTTCATGCCCTAGCACCGATATCACTGGCCGGTCCGCTGCCCTGCTATGTAAAATGTCCCTATGCTCCTTCCCTTCCCCAGAAAGGAGATTGATGGACTGCAAAAAAACGACATATTTGGATTACAGTTCATGATATTTACGTTCAGTTGAGTTTCGGGCCGCAACAACAATGAGATAAGAACCCCTATACCACAAGTAATTAATACAGACCTTTTTATAGTAATTAAGATTCAAGATTGTATCTTTTCATTTCCGTACAAATAACCTATCATTTTTAGCACAGAGAAGAGAGACAAAGGTGAATTATAGACCCAGCCAATATTATATACCTCATAAAAGTGCAGACACAAATGCGTGGAAAATACAACAGGCATAATGCCTCCGTTAAAGCATCATGCAAAACTACTCTCTCTCTCTCTCTCTCACGTTCATGTTGCTGGTGGTGAAAATACAATTGCCAGAAATTTCGGTGCCTAGATCCAGGGTCGTATTCTTTTGGCGTTGCAGGATGTGTAGTATATATATATATTTTTTCTTAACGTGTTAATATGTGTAATGCAACTTGATATTTTCGTTTGTTTATATTTTCTTAGTATCGACATCGTTGGTGCTGGAAGGGACTGTCTTCGCGCAGTGTTAATGATATACCCAGGCTCTTCCGCTGACACATTATGCAAACGATCCTTATGTCATTCCTTGTTCTCTGAGAGGGGGAGGATGAACTGTAGGAAGCGGGCTTCGTCAGTTTGTAGTCCAAGGGTTCACGTTCATATGAATCTGGGACAACAACAATAACTCCTACTACAACAACTACTACTACTACTATCGATTCTGCTTGTTTCAGTAAAGTAGGCCTGTTAGATGACAGACGCATAAACACAAAAGCTATAGTCGATGAGGTGCTACGGAGTCCCATATACAGTACAACTTAGAATCCTGCCCCTAATGCCACAGACGCAAAACAATGTCTTAGACCCTGGTTGCAAGGTAAAGTACTAGTAACTTCACGCCGCGATGAAGGCAGCGCCAGACCGGCAGGAACGTGGGGACGGGGTCACATCACGGCCTCCAGGTCATTTATGTACCCACCTCGCCTGCTGCCTTACACGCCCTATTTGACCTTTGACCTGGGAGAGTCAACGGGTAGTGGTGAGTGGGGCTGGGGAAGCGAAAAACAGAAGCACAGAGAAGTGACACAGAGCCACAGAGACGGATCGACACAGAAAGTCAAAGAAAGAGAGACAGAAAAACACAAAGAAGGATAGACAGAGAGATGCACAGATAATAAAAGTCATAAAGACACACAGAAGGGTAGGCGCAGAAACAGAAGAGGAGGTAGAAAAGCTCCAATGAGTACAGACATGGAGGACAAAGAAAAGACTCGACCCAAGCAAAGTGTAGAAGTTACATGATCTCTTCAGGCCTTTCATTTAAAAAAAAAAAAAAAAAAAAAAAAAAAAAAAAAGGTCTGACAAGGAACAGACTTCTTCAGTATCACTTTTCATCTGGTTATGCGACCTTTATAAACAATGTGTTCAGGCAGATAAAATAAAACTGCCCCTCCGCCTGACTCTTATGTACCTAGGCCCTTTCTCACTGACGGGCTTTTTTGTCTGCCGCTGTCCACTCTTTCGCTGAAAGGTGGACGAGTCTATACTAACCAACCAACCTGACTCTTATGTTTGATATTCTTTGCAAGGAAAACTTTTGTGGATGTTTAGCATATATTGTCAATTTCAGTTTGGAAAAATATATATATACTGTATATATATATATATATATATATATATATATATATATATATATATATATATATATATACCGAGACGACTTAACAACTTTGCTGTAGGATTCACAAGTGAAATATGTCGATTCAGTTATTGCAAGACACTACACCCTGTGAGAGATGGGCCTGCCAAAAGAATCTCCTGTGACTGCATTCCCTACGAGAGAGAGAGAGAGAGAGAGAGAGAGCCTAGCTGCCTCAGTGACAAGTAATAACTCATTTTCAAGCGATATCAGCGAGATGCCATTAATTTACATATTGAACCGGTTTAAATCTGGATAGGAACTAATTAGTCTGATGTCTTAAATTCCATTTCTCCCTCGCCTCTCGCTTGGCCCCATAAACTTGAATTTGTCTACTGATTACATCCAGATTTTTCCCGCCTTATGTGCATACTGTTTTTCTCTCGTCTGCTGTGTTTACTGGTCCTTCTGTCTACCATGTTTGTTTGCTTTTTGTTCTGTCTCATGGTATTCATTTTGTCCTCAGTGCCTGTTGACTTTTTTTCACCCTGCCCAGGATCCACAGTCATTAATATGCAGTGTGTCCAGGCACCTACAATTATATGGGTCTTGATTTTGGTTCTCTTTTGTTAAATTTTCTTAGGAGAGGATAACTTTTTGCAGACCCTCATAATTTTTTTTTTTTTTTTTTTTTTTTTAATACCAATCTTATGTTTTACTTTTTCAATGCGTTACTCTGTCCATGGCTGCTTATATCTTGTACATTTGGGGACTGTGTTGGAGAGGGACTAATTCTCGCCGTGGCACCGATATAACGGAACTGATGCACTGCCCAGATTTTCAAACGTACTTCAACCTTCTACCCGTCCCTTAGAATGAAGATGGTGCACTGCAGGAGGGGGACAACCAAGACCTGCAGTCCACTGGGTTCACATTCAGATGATTCAGTGGTACTACTACTACTACTGTTACTACTACTATTACTACTACTGCTACTATTACTGCTGCTGCTGCTACTATATTCGGAGACAAATGTTCATTAAATATTCTATGTCTTCTACCTCTCACTTTCCTCTGCTCATAAAAATTTGTAAGGTGACAGGGACTGTATATTCCTCTACCCATATATTATTCTATTATTATGATGGTCTAGGGAGGAGAATGACTGACATGCCTATGGGATGAAGTGGGTGTTGTGGAACTGCAGGCCAACTTTTTTCCTCGACTGTACCTTTTCTACTAATTGTTCTTGATTGTACCATAATTGTTACTGAAAATCCTGACGACAATGACTTACTTTGTATCCCCTCAGTCGTGTTTACTGCGGAATCTCATTTTGTGATGTTTATTCTTTTTTCAATATTTGGATAATTTCTCGTCCTTACTTCAATTTTTTATTAGGCTATTATTGGTGTCATCCCACTTAGACGATTCCCATCTGAACGATCGTGTTTTTCGGTGTTTTTGCCATCCCATTAAGGTGATTCGCAGACAGAAGATTGTAGTTAATAATTATATCAACGGATTACATACCATTCTTTGATGAAATGATGTCAGTATTTTTCTTTATGTACCTAAATAAAATATATGTGTATCTATCTGCCCATCTGTCTAATTATCAGTCACTCTATTTGGACTCATATATATATATATATATATATATATATATATATATATATATATATATATATATATATATATATATATATATATATAGTATATGTAAGTGTGTGTAATTTGGCTAATGCTGCGCGCCATTTCGACAACATGGCGTTTCGTCACCAGTACATTTCGTTAAAAGACAGTTCAGTTCAAAGTGTTACATCCTCAATTACAGGTATATCATAATCTTTGTGACTAACTCTTCGCTTTTTCATGCATATCCTTAACAAGCAAGGTTAGTGTCATGGCCTTGAGCAACAGTTTCTGCACCTGGTCTGGCGACTGTGTGTGTCTAGCTTTGGGGAGAGTGAAGGTAACTAACACGTCATTTCAGTCACCAAACAAAGTTACTTGCCTACTTTGTTTACACTATGATGACCAAACATCGAACTGCCTAGTTTATTGAGACTTCCAGTTTACATGGCAGAGACAGATCACTAATAAACTCATGGTTTTGCCACTAAAACAGTATGCAATGTTCATTCTTTGCTAGGAGGACATTCATCGGTTAAATTTCATGCATAAGAAAAACACTAGTAATTGCTAATGAAATATATTTTACTATTAATATCAGATAATGTTTATGAGATGGCAATAACGTTACAGCATGGAGACAAAGAATTTTCCAACTGGGAATCGTCTTTGTGGGATGCAATCGTTTATCTGGAAACCGTCTTGGTGGGACTAAACCATCTTATTTAAGCTGTTTGTTATTCTCTCTCTCCCTCTCTCTCTCTCTTTCTCTCTCTCTCTCTCTCTCTCTCTCCTAACATTCCTCAATCTCAAACAGTGACTCCTAATCCTAAATCTTTCGAACACGCCTCGGTCTCCTTCCTTAACCTCTTTCTCGCTCACCACACGTCATACTGTCTCTCGCCGTCGCACTCTCCCTCACATTCTTTCCCATTGAACAAATGTCATAGTAGCCTCAATTTTTACACATTTTAAAACACTTTGGGTATGTGAGTGCTTTATCATTAAACATTTCTAACGCCATAAAATTACATGCAGCTTAGCATGAACTTTTTCAAGCTGCTGAAGGTAAATATAGCCTTAATTCCCATGCTTTAATTAAATAAAATCAGTGAATAAAGTCGTCTGCCGGTGGCGTCATTAGTAAAGGGAGTTTATGAAGGTCATATTGAAGTTTCCAGTTAGAAACGTCTCTCCTAACCTCAATAAAATCGTCTCATGATAGCAAGAATACACAAAAATATGTCGCTGGTTTCAAAACGTTAAGAATACGGCATTTTTCTCACACACATCACACCTTCCACAGCCAGGATTAAAAGTTGGCCTATTATTTCACTGCATCTGCTTCACAATAATGTCATGTCCATCACTTTCTTCCCTGGCCTATCATATCAGAGAATCATCTGTGAGTAGAGAATCATAACAAGACTCATCCTTCCCGGGCTCACCACAACTCACATTATCCATCACACTCTCACACTATCCTTTACCCTAATCAAAGCTCACATATGCTTCACACTGTTTTTATACTTAGGACAATTTCTCTCTCTCTCTCTCTCTCTCTCTCTCTCTCTCTCTCTCTCTCTCTCTCTCTCACACACACACACACACACACACACACACACACACACACACACACACACACACACACACACACACACACACACACACACACACACACTCCCCCGTTCCCAGCCGTCGCCTAGTGTCCAGCGAGCATAAAACCAAGAAGATGGTGTTGAGACAGGGAGACAAGGGGGCGCAGGAGGGATGAGGTGAGTCATTGTGAGCGTCTTGCCGTGTTATGTGGCACAGGTGAAAATAGTACGAGGGGTGGGAGGGGGAGCTGGGAAAGAGGGTGAGGGAGGGTGTTGGAAGGAGAGGGGTTGAAATAGGAAGGCGAAGTTGGAGGGAAAGGAGAGGAGGAGGCGAGAACCTTCAGTAGAGAAGGTATGACACTCCTATTTCGCATTTTGCTTGTCTACGTCATCCGTAAGTGGTACAAGGCCTGTTTTTAACACACTAAAGAAGTACGGCTTCACTTGAGGTAAAGTGTATTTCTGCATTTTGACATAAAATAATTATAAATCTGAACAAAGATAATACGTATCTATCTATCTATCCATCTATCTATCTTTATATATATATATATATATATATATATATATATATATATATATATATATATATATATATATATATATATATATATATGGATACACACACATACGGAAACTAAGAGTAACCTTAACAGCGAATGATAGTGAGTATATGTATTCGTTAAGTGATCTCCGCAGGTAAAAATAAGTAATGTTTTCCCTCTTCACTACAACTGCCCTCTCCTCCCAGTAAATGTGTCGTTAAGGCGGTCTTCCCACCACCACTCATCCAGGTGGGATGTTGAGTGTATCCCTCACCCGCTTCCCTCCCCCCCAACCATACACACACACACATATGACGACAGAGATGAATAAATGCATCATTCCGTGTTGCAATCTGGTATGACAAGCACACACGAGCAATACCTTTACCAGTCGTACCTCATCTCGTAAACTCATATATTCTTCAGGGAAATCTCCTGTATCGCTTAGTTACTGATACTGATCAAAGGTCTTAGCGTAGAAACTATAAGAGGACTGCATGGAGGAAGGTTGGTGACCATATAAACGTACTCTGATATGAATGCAAGATTGGCGTTGCATGAGTGACAGCTACGGAACAGAATATTTGAGGAATGTGTGTGGTGTGCAGAGACTGGATGAGACAATAAATTATGTGAATCGCTAAGGCCCCAGTCACACTGCAGGTACGACTTATCGCAAACCACCTGCGACCTGCAAGTCGTGGGTGGTTTTGGTGAGGTTTACGACCGGGTCCTCATATGTCTCAGTCTAGCCGCAGGCCATCATGGCGACCAAAAAATCGTCGCGAGGTTTTACATCCTGCACGAAAAACCTCCCCACGACCACCGATGTCGTGGCGAGGTTTTACGTGCTGCACGAAAAATCTCCCCACGACCGCCGATGTCGTGGCACGGAAGCCGCCCAGTGGGCGACTGGACTGCGTCCGGCCGGCTTACGGACTGCAACTGGTTGGTGACACCTGATTTTTAAGCAGTGTTGCCATGCAGACGGAGGCAGGTCGTTGCCCACTCTGCGGTGGTTGTCCGCACTCTGTCAAGGCGACGACTGGACTGCAGTGGCCGCCGTCCACAAGCCTTCTTTCCAGGGTGGTGGTTGAAGTCCGGCCGCTGTCCAGCCGGCGATTGGTCGAGCGACAGGTGGTGGGCTGGGCCGAGGCCAGCCGCCGGCCAATCCGCAACTGGTGTCAGTCTAGTGGTCGCGGTCTAAACTGCAACAGGACATGGACCGACCGCCGTTTGTTAGCGGCCTGCCGACGACTGGCCGGCCACCCGTCGGTGTCTTGACTTGTGTGTACCTGGCCATGGTTGCCGTTCGGCCGCCCACTGGACGGACGCTGGATGGACACTGGATGACCATCGGTAGCCAATCGGTGGCACAACTGCTCGGAGACCTTCGTGGTCGGGGACTGGTTTCACGATTTTCAGGTTTGCAACAAGTCGTACCTGCAGCGTGACTGGGACTTAAGAGTGTAACACGGAGTGCGTTTAGATGGCACGGTCATATCAACAAACTGGATATACTGTAGATAAGGTGATGAAATGCATATACAGGTATGAGTAAAAACACTGGAGGAGGCACAGTAGCCTATAACAAACATGGACGGATAAAGTAAATGAGTGTGAAAAAATAGGTTTGGACATTGATTAGCCCATTTGCGCTCAGGGTTCCTGTATGAGGGATTTTGCTGGAAGGGTACAATGCATACCACCCTCCGCCTATCGGTTCATAGTCGCGAAACTCATTGGTCCGTACCCCAGGGTTCTCTTCTTTATTCAGTTTAGGAAATGCCTAATTCTGACCTCAATTTAGGATGCTAGGTGCAAATCGGTTAGGTTACAGAACTGAAAGGGGATCGAGTCGTTTGAATTAATTGTATGAATAGATGCCTCTAGGTATAGCTCCCTCCCCTCCGTGCTTATCTTAGCGTATATGTGACAAAGTCGTAGTCCTAGAGTTAGGATATGAACGAATATACACCTCCTCTGCATGGTTCACACAGTGGATCAGAGATTCAAAGCCCAGTGTGTGAACCGTATGCTAGAAATGTCAACACCAAATTACATGCACATTACACACTCCACGTCCTATTAAAAATTTGACAAAAATGGAATCCCATCACCAAATCTCGGATTCCCTGGGGGGGGGGGGCAACAAAGCCTCCACCATCTGACCCTCTCCCATTGAAGAATTAAGCGAGAAGCCTGGAGCCACTGTCTGACTCTACTTCATCATTTCTGCAACATTTGGGGCTTTTCCTCTAACTTTCTCTCTGTTGAACACCACCTCTCCTCCTCTAAACCTCAACTTCTCTTCCTTATTGACATTCAGTTGTCTGAAGTGACAGATAGCAAACCCTTCTTGGTATCCTCCTACTTTCTCGACACTCACTTCAAAGCCAAAGGTGGCTGTTGTGTATATGAATGAAACAACATATCTTGCTCTCATGTTCCTGATCTTGAACCTTCTGAATTCTCTACTTTCTGGTTTCGGCTATCTTGTCATTCTCTGACTAAATATATCTGTGTTTTTTACTTATCCCAAATTCTACTGACTATGAAAAATTCTTCGATTATCTTACTGCTAAGATGGAACACATCCTTTCAATTTCTCCTTTCTGTGAAATCCCTATTTAAAGTGATTTCAGTGTTCAGCACCATCTTTGGCTCTCCTCGCATTTCGCTGATCCACCTGGTGAACAAGCCTACATCTTTCTATCCTCAATGATCTGGAGCAGCTTGTACAGCACCCTAATCGTATCTCTGACCGCCTTGGAGAGAGTTTCCAACATGCTTGATCTCTTCCTTACAACTAATCCTTATTCTTTTGCTGTTAATCTTTTCTCTTTATTGGGCTCCTCTGATCACAACTTTATCACTATAACCTGTCCTATTGCTTCTGTAGGGCTTGTGGACCCTCCTAAGAAGTGGCAGCTGTGGCACTTTGAAGTTGGTGATTGGGAGGCTTTCAGGCAGTACTTCTTTGATTTTCCATGGAATACTTATTGCTTCCATGATCGAAAGCCATCTGAAGGTGCCTTGTGCATTTTGGAGGTTATTCTCTCGGGCATGGAAGCATACCTTACTATCTCATATCCTGTGACTAATGAAAAAAAAAAAAAAACTTGGTTTAATTACGCATGCTCTAATGCTATCCACAACAAGGAGAAGGTCTACAAAAGGTACCAGAGCCAACCGAAACCTGAATCTTACATCTTTTATAGTTCTGCTTGGAATCGTGCTAGGTCTGTTCGTCGTTCTGCTAAAAATAATTTCATTCATACTAAATCCTCTGAGCTCTCCAACTTAAAATTCTTCCTGCTCCTTGTAGCACATTACTCAAAACCTTTCTTGTAACTTTACCTCATTCTTCCCTCCTCTTTTCCACTCTGATGGCTCTGTTGCTATTTCTTCACCTGATAAAGCAGAACTCTTCGCTCAGACTTCCTCCGCCAATTCCACCTTAGACGATTCCAGAGCATTTCCTTCATCACTTCCCCCCTCTGACTTCCTCATGGTTGACATTAAAATTTTTTCAATTAATGTATTTTCTGCCATCATTGACCTCAGTAATAACAAGGCATATGAGCCTGTTAGGGTTGCTCCTGTTGTCCTCAGTAATTGTGCTTCTATGTTTACACCTTGCCTAGGTAAACTCGTTTGCCTTTGTCCCTCAACATGTACCTTTCATTTTTGCTGGAAGTTTGCTTTCACTCAGCCTGACCCAAAAATGGGTAACCATTCCTAGGTGTCTAATATTGCCCAATTGCTTAAAACAGCCTGTTTCTCAAAAAATTTTGAGTTTAATCTTAACAACAAAAAATAAAAACACCTTTCATTTCACAACTTTCTTTCCGATAGTCAGTATGGGTTCTGCTAGGGACGCTCCACTGACGATCTTCTCACATACCTTTCAGACTCCTGGTCATCATCCTTTCAGGACTTTGGCGAAAGCTTTGCCACTGCATCTGACATCTCAAAGGTTTTCAATCGAGTCTGGCATAAATATTTAATTTCCAAACTGCCCTTTTATGGCTTCTATTTTCTATCTGTGCCTTCATCTCTAGCTTCCTTTCTGGTCGTTCTGTAGTTGCTGTTGCAGACGGCCACCTTTTTTCTCCTAGAGCTATCAATAGTGGTATTCTTCAGGGCTCTGTCCTATCACCAATTCTTTTCCCGCTATTCACCAGTGACCTTCTGAGTTGTGCATCTGACCCTGTCAACTCATACGCTGATGACTTCACACTTCACCTTTCCATTCGCTTCCCGCAACATCCATCTCAGCAGTTACTTCAACAAACAAGGGATGAGGCTACGGCACACCTAATATTTGACTTGGCTCATATCTCTTATTGGGGTAAAAGTAATCTTGTTGTTTTTAGTGCATCAAAAACTCAGTTCTTCTATCTATCTATCTATTGCCAGACGCCTCAATCCCGTTTGGGGTGGCCACAAACAAATCACCTCCAAGTCGCCCTGTTCCCCGCCATTTCACTGCCCTGCTCCCAACTCACACACCCCTCTCTCATATACCTCTCCACCCCATCCCTCCATCTCATCCTCGGCCTCCCCCTCCCTCTTCTCCCCTCCACCTCACTCACTTACACTCTCTTCGTCAGTCTTTCACCCTCCATCCTCTCCACATGGCCAAACCACCTTAGTGTGTTCCTCATAACGCTTCCTATCACATCCACATCCACACCACAACGCTCCTTTATATCCTCATTCGTCAGCCTGTCTCTCCACGTGACTCCACAGGCTCCTCTCAAATAACTCATTTCCACTGCTCTCACTCTTGACTTGTGTCCTTCCAACAATGTCCAAGCTTCACTTCCGTACGTTAGAGTTGGTATCACAATACTGTCATGTAGTAACTTTTTCACTTCCATGCTCACTTCCCTGTTTCTTATCACTGCTTTCAAAGAACCAGCAACCTTTCTTCCCTGCTGTACCCTTTCAAGCACTTCACCCTCCAAACCTCCATCCTTACTCATCACACTACCCAAATACTTAAACGTACTCACATTTTCCAATTCCTCACCATCCAACCTCGCTGTACATTCACTAACTTCACCTCTCTCAAAGACAATCACTTTACTCTTCCCTACATTCACCTTTAGGTTCCGTTTCTTACACACTCTCTCAAACTCATCCACCAAGCCTTGCAGCTCCCCTTCGTCTTCACTCAACAACACAGTATCATCTGCAAACAACAGTACAGGGAGTTTCCAAACACTATCCTCTCTCACCAGGGCCACTCCAACATCCACTACCCTACCTTGTACCTCTTTTATTACCCCATCCATGTACAGATTGAACAACCATGGAGACATGACACATCCCTGTTTCAAACCAACTTTCAAAGAGAAAAATTCACTTAGTTTACCATCCACACGCACTGCAGCCTTCGCACCATCGTACATACTCTTCACAGCATTCAACAACTTCCCATCTACTCCATATATTCTTAACACTTTCCACAATCCTTGTCTATCCACCCTGTCATATGCTTTCTTCAAATCCATGAAAGCCGCATACAACTTCTTTCCCTTCTCTAGAAACTTTTCCACTAAAGATCTAAGAATGAATATCTGATCTACACAACCTCTTCCCTTAATAAAGCCTCCCTGTTCTTCTCCAACTAATTTCTCTGTTCTTTCTCTAACTCTGTCTATAAGTATCCTACCATACACTTTTCCTATTATACTAAGAAGACAAATGCCCCTATGATTACTACACACTTCTTTTTCCCCTTTTCCTTTGTACAGGGTAATAATTATACCTGACTTCCAATCCTCCGGGACTCTACCTTCCTCCCAGGCCAATCTGCACGTCTTCCACATCCATTCTACTACTATCTCTCCCCCATGCTTCAGCATTTCACCACACACTCCATCAATTCCTGGGGCTTTCCCCGATTTAACTTTCTTCATTGCTTCCACAACTTCTATCCTACTGATTTCTTCCTGTCTTCTCACCT
The DNA here is from genome assembly GCF_032717465.1 of Coenobita brevimanus. Lineage (NCBI taxonomy): Eukaryota > Metazoa > Arthropoda > Malacostraca > Decapoda > Coenobitidae > Coenobita > Coenobita brevimanus. The sequence goes on from NC_136966.1 coordinate 6,849,262, forward strand.
CCCTCCTTCTCCCAACCATTCCCCAGCCACTTATACTCGCACTACTTCCATCCTCGACGTTCAACAATTCCTTAAAGTGTTCTCTCCATCTGCTCACTTTTTCTCCCTTCTCCACTAGTAATCTACCATTTTTATCTTTCACTCCCCTGCTAACTTCACTTCCACCCTGTCTAACTCTTTTCACCTCTTTCCAGAACATTTTCTTACAGTCCCTCCACTTTACACTCAAATTCCTTCCAAATTCCTCATCCACTCTCTTCTTACTCTTACTAATCTTTTCACCTCTCTCTTTCTTTCCACATATAACTCTCTCTTCCGCCTCTCAACTTCTTCCACGCCCCTATTTCTCATCCATTCATTGTATGCTTTCTTCTTTTGTGCTACAACCTGTTTCACCTCTTCAGTCCACCACGCTGTTCCTTGCACCCCCCTCCGTCTTCTCTTCCTTCCACACACCACATCACATGCTGCACATATTTCTTATGTAAATATCTTACACACACCTTCCACGTCTCCCATCTGTTCCAATTCATATTTGCCCAATCGTTCCTCCACTTCTCTCTTATACTCAGTTCTTACATCTATAAATCCGACAAAATCTTCCACATGAGTATCCTCTAATTTTTAGCAACATCCAGCTCAGTCTTGCATTATCTTTAAACGTACTTGGGGTTTCATTCTGTCGGGATTAATTTTGGAAAAATCACAGCATTTCTCTTGTAAAATTTGCTTTAAAGAGATTAGTTGCATTAAACCGACCCCATGCCTTCTCTAGCCCTGCACAGTTGCTGACTTTATACATGTATTTTATTCGCCCTTCTTTAGAGTACAACTCTTATGTGTGGGGAGGCTTCCCACATACAGCTCTTCTCAACAAGGTGGATTCAAAGGCTTTTCGTCTCATTAACTCTCCTCCTCCTACTGACTCCCCTCAACCTCTGTTTATTTGCCACACTGTTGCATCGTTATCTCTTTTCTATCGCTACTTCAGTGGTCACTGCTCCTCTGAACTGTCTGCTTGCATCCTTTCACCACTCTGGCGGGAACGTAGCACTCTTCTAGCTACAAGCTCTCATCCTTTTTCTGTCCAGCTCCCTAATGCAAGAGTTAACCCTTACTCCGAGTCTTTCATGTACGTAACAGGTCATCTCTGGAATTGTCTCACTCTGTGTGTATTTCATACTGCCTATAATCTCCATGCTTAAGATACACCCGTCTTTAATGTGCCATTTTGTGTCTACTTTTACCTTGTTACGTTGGAGCTGGAGAGGGTTGCTTTTACATGGTGCCGTCAATACAACCGAACGGCCACTCTGCCAAGTTAATGCAAACGTCCCTCAGATCCCTCCCTATCACCCGAAAGGAGGATGGGGGAATGCTGGATAAAGACAACTAAAGTCTGCGTTCCGTCGGGTTCAAATGCAAGAGAACCTGACGCAACAATAGCAACAACAGTAGTACGTCAAGTTTGTTAATGGCGCTGATATATTACTGTGTTAAAGTCTCTGAAATCCTTACGTCGTTATAATACATTTTCTCATCAACAAGACCAATCATTATATCGTATTTGGCAGCCAAGTAAGTATGTAAAACTTGCGTGGTGGCTTAGAGTTGTGTGATTAATTGTGCCAGCCCGTGAGCAAAAAGAGAGAGAGAGAGAGAGAGAGAGAGAGTTTAGAAAATGCTGGTGAATAATACAGGAGACTGAACAGAGGTGAGGTGAGGAAAAGGCTGGTGAATGATGAAGAACAGTGAAGAGAAACGAACGGATATGAGTTGCTGGACCACGACGATATGCTACCGAGAAAGGAGGTGGTAGGGCGACCTGATGCAGTTCATTGGGTGAAAAAATAAATAAATAAATAAATAAGAGGCGAATGTTTTCACGGCGAAAGGAGGTAGTATGGTGAATGATCAAGGTAATGAGTAGCGATGAAGCTGAAAGGTTTGAGTACAAGAGAATAAGGAGAGTGAAGATAACGTGGAAGATAGAACGCGAGGGGAAAAAAAGACAGAGGAAGACAGAAAAATACAGAAATAAGAGAAAGACAGAAAATTACAGAGAATAAAAGAAGATAAAACAGAATCAGAAGTAAGACTAACAGACGACAGAGCAGAGGAAACAAGGAAGAATGACAATCGAAGGCGAGATAAAGACATAATTAAGAATGAAAGCAACGATAAGACGGATGAAAGACCCAAGGCGGAAAAGGAAGAAAACTAACATAAAAGGTAAAAAAGTAAAAGAAATATAAGGTATGGGACAGGAGAAATGAGAGAGACTTCACACAAAAAAACAAAAGACAGAAGAAAGAAAAGATAGCAGACACAAGAAAGAAGAAAGACAGGTGAAGACAGCAAGTAAATAGAGCTCGTTGTGTGTGTTATTGATGAGCCTTCGCCAAGACTACATGTCATAGAGTGTCTGTCAGTGTGCATTTTTGCCAGCTAATTTATATACCTCATGCTGACATATTTATTCTCTCTCTCTCTCTCTCTCTCTCTCTCTCTCGTATCATAGAATTCGGGGACGATGTTTATAAACTTTCTTAAGCTTAAATTTGCATAGGATTGTTTATATATTCGTTTCTTTTCAATAAAACATCTACCAAAAAATTCACAAGCAAATTTCAGATGAATATTAAAGTGACAAATGAAACAAAATAAAAACTGATGTGTGATAATAGTTAACTGTTGACGACACATGTTTTGTAAATTGGTTAGGATTCTTTATAAACACGATCCCACACTGACTTAACACAGTAGTCTATAATCAGGGTAAATCAGCTGGTCCAATCCCAGAGTCGACCATTAGATTCCATTATTCTCGTATACTGTGAGACAAGCACCCTTACCCAACATCTACCAACACAAACTTCCATTCAAACCACCTGCCCCCCACAACTACCACCACTATCATAATCACCACCACTACCACCACATTGCTACCACAACTACTACACTATTCAATCACCAACACAATCACCACAATTACTTCCATACCTACCACCACTGCCATACTCACCACATTGCTACCACAATTGCCACTACATCTACCACCACAATTGCCACCACCACTACCATCACAACTACTACCACAGTTTTCACCACCACTACCGCCACAATTACCACAGCCACCGTCACAATTGTTCCCACAGCTACCACCACTATGACAATCAGCACCACTTCCACAACAATTACCACCACATCTACCACCATATGACAAGCACCACCACTACCATCACAATTGCCACCACAACTACCACCACTATCACAATCACCACCACTATCACCACAGTTGCCACCACAAATACTACCATTATCACAATCACCTCCACCTTCACCGCAATTGCCACCACAAATACTACCAATATCACAATCACCACCACTACCGCCATAATTGCCACCACAACTACCACGACTATCATCATCACCGCTACTACCACCACAATCGCCACCACAAATACCAATACTGATAACACCACAACAATAATAACACGCATTATTTAGTCATCAGATATATCTTAAATTTTATTCGTGCAATCCCCACACAAAAATTTTCACCAGAAGACATAAGGTACGAAATAGAGGGGTTGGACAGAGCCTTCATTAATCCGTCACTGCTACAGGTATCTCTCCAAAGCTAAATAAAATCGTCCAGCAACAACAAAAAGAAGATACAAAATTCGTCTTTGTATTGGTGAGGTTGACTCCCATAGCCGCGTGTTCTGGAGCAGTATCAATTTCAACTAATGACAGACAATTTAATAAGCTGAGCCCCTACTGAATCAGCTAATCATAGGAGCCTGAATCAGCTAATGACAGACAATTTAATAAGCTGAGTGAATCATAGGAGCCTGAATCAGCTAATGACAGACAATATAGATAAGTTGAGTGAATCATAGGAGCCTGAAAGTTAACTCCTTCAGCTCGTGGACACCAGCTTGTAATGTGCTTCTATCAGACGGCTATATTCATCTTAGGCAGGTCCTCTCGTAGTGTAGGAGTATATAAAACCTGTACCTACCACCCCAAATTAGAAAAGCCATCCCATCCTTGAATAAAATCATCATGAGGTAGTAAAAATGAAATAAAAAACTCATCATAGTGAAGTGGTTATGACTTGATGCTGTTGTAGTTGTGGCCCGAGGCTCATCTGAACGTGAACCAGTGGACTGCAGACTGACGCTTCTCTTTCCCTGCAGTCCATCCTCCTCCTCCACCCAAATTCCTCATCCACTCTCTTCTTACTCTCTCTTATTTATCATTTCACCTCTCTCTTTCTCTCTGCATATTACTCTCCTCCGTCTCTCAACTTCCTCCATACCTCTGCTTCCCATCCACTCACTATATCCATTCTTCTTTTCCGCCACAGCTTGCCTCACCTCTTCATTCCACCATGCTGTTCCTTGCACCACCTTTTGTCCTCTCTTCACCCCACACACTAATTCACATGCTGCACTGATTTCTTCTGTGAATATCTTGCACACACCTTCCACCTCCCCCATCTGCTTCAATTCATATTTACCCAGTCACTCCTCCACTACTCTCTTATGTTCTGCCTTTTTTCCATCCTCTTGCAACCTCTCACCTCTCCTTGTATGGACTGCTTTCTCCTCTCCTTCTCTCCTATTCATCCATTACATTTGTACATTGACTTCCACCACCACCAAGTGGTGGTCCGAAAGTCCACTCCCCCAACCTCTGTATGCATTTGTATCCATTACATACCTCCTCATTCTTTTATCTACACAAACACACACGCAATCATTGCCTTCCATTCATTCAGTTCACAACCCACCCTTCTCAGCACTCGCCACGAATACCTGTGGATCATTTTGTGCCTAAAGAAGGGATTGACTATCATCAAAAATTTTGTGTCTAAAGAAGGTATTAGATATCACCAACCCCCTCCGTGCACAAACGTCCACCAGAGCACTGCCATTCTCATCCACTTCTGCAGGCACACCCCACACACCAGCTACTCCATCCACCCTCACATTCCCCACTTTTCCATTCATATCTCCAATCAAAAACCCATTCTCATTCATCTCAAACTTTTCCATGCATGCTTCGACATTTGCCCAGAACTCTTCGTTCACTCTGCTCGCACTGTCTTCCGTTGGCGCATATGCACACACGATCGCCCACATTTGTAACCCTACTCTCAGTCTTATACACAATCCTTGATTCAACTGATCCATGCTCTCAGCAGTATATACACCCTTTTCTTGACCTCTCATTCATACCTACTCCCGTACATATACCCTACCCATACTCTCACTCTCTCACACTGTCACCCCTCCATTACCATATTAGCCGTGAATCATTAAATTGCATCATGAATGTATATGAATTTCTTTAACCCTCTGTATACAGTAATAGGTAATACCGACGCTATATTTATGTATTCTTCATATTATATACTTACATCAAAACCTTCCCTATCACATGTGACTGTGTGTGTGTGTGTGTGTGTGTGTGTGTGTGTGTGTGCGATTCCCACTGTCACCATCATACATGTGAAATAGCGATGATGAAGTAATTGTTACCTACAGATTAGCATAAAACATTACCATTATTTCCATACTCTAAAATATATTTGCCCACAACCTTCTCGATCATATCTGACTCTCCCTCATTGTCTGTGCAACCCTCACTGTCGCTGTCAAAGGCGCGATTTAGCGAGGACCAACGTGACATTACTTTCATGTTGGCAAACAAAGGAAGTACCCGATTCTTGTTTATGGCTATATGTTTCCTCCAAAAACTTCTATTTAACATGTAACCTATAATTTCCCTTTTGTTAAACCACCTTGTCAGCATCAAAGGCGTGATTAAGCAGGGACGAATGTACTATATTTTCAGATTTCTGTAAATGTTTGGCCGAAGTACTGGCTACAGAAGCAGCGAGAATGAAAGTAAAGAGGGATGTTACTCACTGTGAGGTCGGAATAATGGATTTAAAAGCACCTTTGAAGGTTACATGACTTTTGGCGAACAAAAGGTGTAGAGATGTTGACAGTTCCATTACAGAAAAATTACTGCAAGATATTCAAGAAGGCGCATGAGACATGTCGTTCTCTTTGCTGTGTGACACGATGATAATCATTATCAGCAGAGAATCTTGTCTGCACGTACAATTCATCCACTTTAACTTGGCGCAGACTTTCGTCCTGTGACAGCCTACTTCATGCAGCTCAGTGGCAGAACGGAACAATGTTAAAACGGCTCTACATCTTTTCCTTAATAAGTGTTCGTGACTAGGGCCATACTGTAATGTTTATCTCTTGTTACAGCTCGACATTCGAAATAGTGACACGGCCGTTTTACGCCTAATTAAAACAAACAGGCTATAGACTAACACAAGTGTACCAATAAAAGACACATTGCATGACTGTACTCGAAATCAAGCTTCCATATTATGTTCCAAGTGGCATAGGAGGCTTCATACCATATCGAACTTGGATTAATTTAAATATTACACCCTAACTTTCTCTAATGCCATTTATGTCATTTTACTTTCGGCATACTTTACATCAATAACATGCAAGAGGACATGCAGATATAAAGTGCAACATAAATCACCGATGGAGGTTTACGAAATCTCCAAATGCACTTAGAATGCCTTTCGTTATCTCTTGTTACAGGCAAGAGGTTCCTTCATTAATTTCACTTTAGGTCTTTTGTTGCAGTCGGTGTCTCTTTTATCATCTTCTGGCGGTAGTGAAATATGACACCTGAAGTAGCTGGTGATACTGTTGTTGTTATTGTTGTGACCCCAGGCTTCTCTGAAACACGAATCCGATTGCCTTCAGGCACAATTTGGCCTGTTTCTTCATAACACCATCCTCTTATGTGGGGGATAGGGATGTTGTTGAAGGATGTTTTTATACCCATGCATTTGAGCTGCTCGATTATATCAATGTCATCACATAAGGGCATCCCTCTCCAGCACCTCCACAGGTACTTGGTTTTGTTGAGTATCCCTGGTCTGTGTGGCCGAGTAGATCCTCAACTGCAAGCACACAACTGCCTCTTCAAGACCGTCTCGTGCAATGAACCGATGTTCCATTATGGTAGACAGCCGATCCTGGACAGTCCCTCGCCTTAGCGAAGTGCTTGGAGGAGTATGGAAGTTTGGTTCCCGGATGGACGACGCATTTGCGTCTCTCCACCCAGATAATAGAGACATCATGATATACTTAACATCATTCCATTATTTGGCTATATGATTACCACCCAGCTTTGTAGATGGATTCCTGAGCTACAGAAAACCAAAGGTTCATTAGAGATCCTATACCATAGCATATGTTACTCTGGCATTTATTCATAGGTATTAGGTAAACTAAGCGTAACGTATACGTTACTGAATGTGATGCCAAAGTGACTGAATGTGATTACATGTTTTCGTTTAGAGACGTCTTGCTGTGTCGGCATTTCTGCAGCTGGGAATGGGAAAGAGAAATAGGTAGCATAGCTACTTGAGAGGGCAAAGGCTTGCAGCTAGGAGTGGGAACGAGAAATAGGTAGCATAGCTATTTGAGAAGGAAAAGGCTTACAGCTGGGAGTGCGAAAGAGAAATAGGTTTCCTAGCTAGTTGAGGGGGGCGAAGGCTTGCAGCTGGGAGAGGAGGCGTGAAGTAGGCTGCATAGCTATTATAGTTGAGAGGGCGACGGCTCGGAGGTACCACGTATCATTTCGCTGTCTGAATTTCTCCCTAATAAACTTAAGTTAGTACAACGAAGTTTGTCTTCATCTTCAAGACTACCTAGATCAGGGGTCCCCACAAAGGTCAGTATCTACTCATATGGGTCGATGGGACTATCCAAGGGGTCAGTAATTGGCTGGGGGTCATTAGGGGGTCAGTGAATGATGGAAGGTCAAGTGGGGCTCAGTCAGTCTACTGGGGTCGAAAGCTGAAATGCGGGAAAGAAATTTGAATTAAGTTGCCACATGCAGTATCATGCAATAAATTACTAATTATTGCTACATAATTTTTGTATAATTATTTTTTGTCAGACATATTAGATTAGTTTTACTGAAACAAAATATCTTAAGTTATCTGTTATGCAGAACCACATGCCATGACCAACCCATTATAATGTCTCTTTTACATCGATGAATTACTTTGATTTTCTTTGGGTGTGTGCACTATTTTAATAATACCAGATAACCATATTGTGTCTTAACGCATGAGATCTTCATAACTCTTGTCCCGTACACTTCCTATATATCCGTACCCGCCCCCCGTACCTCCCACCCTCTCCCTTGTCTCTCTTATCTCCCCCGGCCCAGGAAGGATAAAGGAAGGATATGCACACGTTTAGTATTGCTGTTTACCTCGCTTACTGAGCGTACTTCCCCCACCACATGCAAACTCGAACTCCGTACCCTGGAGAGCCAGTACATTTTCAACACCCTTAGCAATAGGAGTGGTATCAGTGAAGTGAGTGCTGTACATCTACTGACGAACATAATGGCAACTGCTGATACCAAGAGGAAATGCCTACAATATTCATAAGAATGTTTGAAATTTGGATTCACCACTTCGTTTACCAACTAAACAACGCACATATACCTATTATGTGAAAAGACTTTCAGTAATGATGCCATGAAACCTTCTAAGATGAAAGATGAAAGATCCCCTTGAAAGAGTTCCCTCTGACAAGGAAAACAAAGATTTTCATTATTTTAAGGCACTGAAAAAGAACCATTTATAAAGACATTTTTTCTTGACAACACCTGCCAGTGTTGATAATGAAGGACTGAAGGCATCATACAGTATTTTCCTCACCATAGCAAAGAAAAGGAAAGTCGCAAGCAGTTGGTGAGATCATAATTCAAGCAATTAAAAAGGTGACTGAAATTGTTACGAAGAAAGAAGCTCAGTCTGTCTTAAAATGGCTGCTATTATGTGCCAGTGCAGTGCACCGACGAATTTAATGAAATGGCCAATGATATGGAAAAACTTTGACATCTGAGCTTCAACACTCCAAGTTTTCTCTCCACCTCGGTGAGTCAACTTTCAGCAGTTCAAAAATTCTTATGGCCTATGTGAGGCATTACAGTCCAACTCAATAGTGCAGTGTTTGACGAATTTTTGTTTGCCAAGAATCTTAAACCTGATGCAAAATTTGGGACAATGTTTCGGTGTTTGGAGGAACATTTGGAGAAGCACAGTATACCCATCAGCAATATTACTGCAGTGGTTACTAACGGTGCACCAGGAATGGTCGGCCGCTACAGATGATTTGCCACTTTGTTCAAGAAAAAGGTATCTGATGTACGTACTGTTCAATGTGTTTTACACAGACACTATCTTGTAGCCAAGAAACTCAGTGGTCTGCATGATGCCTTGAAAGTGCGTATAAGAACAGTTAATAAAATCAAAGCACATCTATTCAACTCGCGCTTGTTTACAGTGCTGTGTGAAAAGAATGATGAAACTCTGAACCGATTACTTTTGCACACTGAAGTAAAGTGGCTGTCTGGGTGTGATAGCTTGCAACGACTTGTAGACTTATATGCTCAACTGTGCAGTTTCTAACATGTAAACCCATCGCTATATGAAGAGATAAAAAAGTGTAGGTATTAACTGTTTTATTTGGCAAATCTATATTCAAAATTAAAGATGTCCAGAAGCGTCTGCAGGGTAAATGTGTTACAATTATTAAGGCCAGGACAGTTCTATTTGGTTTCCAAGCAAAAATTGGCCTAATCAAAGCTTCAGTGGCACCTAGAAATTTTCAGCATTTTTTGGAACTTACGGCAATTGGAAGAAAATGAAAACATTTCAGATGGTGACCTGGAGACATACACAATGCACCTTGAAAAATTAAGACAAGACATTAAAGTAATCTTTGAGGACCTAGAGAAAATGCACGTGCCTGACTGGATTCTTACACTTTTTGATTTGAAAATAGAAAATGCAGACACTGACTCTCATTTACAGAAAGAACTTACAGAAATTACCATGGACCTCGAAGCAAAATGGTTGCTTAGCTGTAAAAGCCTATGTGACTATTGCTTCATGGAGCAATGTAAATACTTTAGTTAAATACCCCTAGGTTTGTGGCTGAAGCTGGTTTTAGCCATGCAAATGAGCTTCTAACAAAGCAGAGGAGCAGGCTGCACCTGGAGGAGCATGGTGACTTATGACGAAAACTCACCAATCTTCAGCCAAATATCAGTGCCCTTGTTAACATTCACCAGACGCAGCCTTCCCATTGATATCAAGTATTTCAGTAAAAAAGGGTATGTAAAATCTTTTATTTATTATATTTTAAATATCACCTAATTTTATGAAGTCACATTATTATTGTTATTATTATTATTATTATTATTATTATTATTATTATTATTATAATTATTATTATTATTATTATTATTGTTGTTATTATTATTATTATTATTATTATTATTATTATTGTTGTTGTTGTTGTTGTTGTTGTTATCATTATTCGTAATACGATTAGGTAATTAAAGCAGAATTTATTACACTACTTTCATATAATAAATGCTTCGACGTTGATGAACAATCTTGAAACTGGAGGAGCAGATAGATGAGCTGAAGAGTTTGGGAACGCGTGGGCGAGAGTGAGGGGAAAGATGAGGATTTTCTTTCCCTTTTTTTTTCGAGAGCGACTTAACCGTTTATGCGGCACCGTCTTGTATTTGTCCTGGTTGTTGTTGTCAAGCAATTATATTCATAGTTTTCGTATTAGAGAGCTTAATGAAAATGGAGCATGTGTGGGTGTTCTTGCTTGTGGGATGAATCCGACAATGCCAATGATTTAACTAATGTGCGAATGGATGTAAGACCCATTTCTGCACAGGGCATTTAGTTGATAATGATAACATTTCTTACTGTTTAATTTTCCCCCTAAATCTGGCATATTTCCACCGCGTTTCAAATTTGTGAAGGTGACGATTTCAAAGTTTCATTGCATTGTTGTCCATGCTTAGCTTTGCCACACCTAGAGGGCGACAAGATTCAGTGCGAGTCCCTAACTGTGTCACTCACCGGATCGCTATACCTTTTATGAAGGGTGAAATGTGGCAAATTGCAACCGTAGATATTTTGGCTTCACCTTTTCACTCTCAGCTATTTTTGTGGCACCCACTGGGAAGTGCCTGGGATGTGCCTGAGGTGAGTGTGGTATGCATCTGGGGTGTGTCTGAGGTATGTTTGATGTGTGCCTAGTGATTGTGTCCAAAGACAAGGGACAGCTCTTGGAATGTGCTGGTGTGGTGGATGCGACTGGGGTGGGTGCGCCAAGAAGAGTGTCCCTTGTTTTGTTGAGAGAGAGAGAGAGAGAGAGAGAGAGAGAGAGAGAGAGTATGAATATAGTAACACAGTATGCCCACAGCAGCGAAAAAGTTTGCTGAAAATTGTTAGTTTATATCCTTTTAATTGAATACAAATCATGTGGCATTAGTGTGAATACAGCCCCTACGTACAGTGCAAATACAGCAGCGAAAAGGCTAAGGCAGGAATACATTACATAATCGTATACCACAGCCAAAGTGACTAAGACGTCCTAAAACACACACACACACACACACACACATCTGCTTCTTCACTCTGTCCACACGAGTCACGACTGTCACCCGCCTGCCACTCTGCCAGTCATCACAAGCCCCGCCTTGTGGAGTCCCCGCCCACCTCTTCCTCCCTCACTGTACCCCTTCCCTTTCTCCTCCTCCTTCCTTCCACTTCCTTTGTCCCCCTCCCTCCCAACCAGTCTTCTCTGTTTCTTTACCTCTCCTGATTCCATTCCCCTCTCCTCCTTCTTTTTCTGGCATGCCTACTTTGACTCTTTTATTTCCCTTCTACAATCCCCACTCACCTCCCCCTCTCACCTTCTGCCAATTCGTCGTATTTCCATCCCACTTCCCTTTCCCCCCCTCCCAGCGTCCCCCCTCCATTCTCGTCCTCCTTTACCTCTCTTCCATCACCGATTCTTTTATTCATTTGCACCACTATACTTTCCTGTCTCTCCTCGCTGCTGACACTCCCCATTCTCTAGTTCTCCTCTGTTCCCTCTCTCCATGTCCCTGCTTAGTACCTCCACTTCCCTAACCCCGTCCCCCTTGTTCCTTTCTCGTTCTCCTTACCTCTCCCCTATTCCCATTTACCCATCCTTCTATTAATTCATCCTCATTCCTAAGTCTCGTCTTATAATTCCTCAAATCTCCAGTTTTATACTGACTCTCTCCCTATTCCTTTCATCCTGATCATTTTTTTCCCCTCGAAAGTCATTCCGATTCCACTTTCTCCCTTTCTTGCTACTTCCCCCTTCTCGACCTCCCACTCTTCTCATCTCCCATTCCTATTCTCTCCCTCCTTCCCTTCTATCTCATTTTTTATCCCTCCTCTTCTCTCCTATTTTTTTTACCCCTCCTCCCCTTCTCCCCTCTCCATTTTTTTACCCACCCTCCCTTCTCCTTTTTACTCCTCCTCCCTACTTCTCTTTTTCCCCTCCTCCCTGTTTTGTCCCTCACTGCCCCTTACCTCCTCCCCTTCGTCTTGTTTATCTCTTCCCCCCCCCCTTCCCCTACCTCTGTTCCCCTCTCGGCCACCCTGTCTGCCTGTGTGGGTCTCACCGTTCAGTCGCTCATAGCAAGGGATCAGTGTGAGAGCAGACCCAGCAGAGGCAGGGTGCCGGATCTTTACGCTCTAGACCACAGCCGAAGACGTTCACTGAGACTCGTTGTTGCGCTAGAACGTAATCATGCTGCCAGTCGTTATGATTAGTGTTATGGGCATTCCTAATGATGTGTTCTGCAGTGACCTGTGTTGTAAAAAATTCCAGTTTTATATGATAAATTGAAAAGGAAAATAGCTACATTACCCTCCTCACTTTGATACACTGCAACTGTAGAGGCTGTGAAAATAGGTCCCCTGTGAGCTGTGTGTCACGATGCGAGAAGATGAGAGCTGCCAATATTACTGTGATTCCGGCGGCAGTGACAGCGTGAGTGAGAGTGCGTGGAGGAGTTGGTCGAGGAACCATGGATGTATTTGTTTTGTTTATGTGCCTCAGCCTCGTCGCTGCTCAGCCAGGTTGGTGTTACCTAAATACAAATTTATTTGTTAAATCCGCCGTACGTCAGATGATATTTCTGAGTGCAGTCCTTTCACTCTGATGGCGCATGTAACTTTTGCATCGTAATAACAAATGTTTTGGTCTTCAAATGTTATTACTTTTTTTTTTTTTTTCAGTGCGGATGACAAATAAATTTATTGAAATGTGCCTTCGCCAATTTCATTAAAAAATTCAACTCGCCATAGGTAAAGGTGAGACAATGGTCCGGTAAATAACTGTTGTTGTTGTTGTTGTGTCCCCAGGCACATCTGAATGTGTACCCAGTGGGTTGCAGACTGACCTTATCTCATCTTACAGTTCACCATCTTCCTACTGAAGGGACAGAGAGTGAGTTGAGGGACATTTATATAATCCCGGCTGGGGCAGGGAACAGTTTCAGGATTTGAATTTCTGAAAAAGCAGACTTTTCTGATCTATCAGATGACCCGCCGACATGTCATAAAAGTACCCCCGCTAATACCAGTACACCAGTCCTGTATGAGACAGTCCTAGCATGTATTCAATGTGGATGGTGGGTGTTAGCGACGAAATGGTGACATGTGGAGGTGTAGGAGGACTACTGGGTCCCAAGAAGGACTACTGGGACTTGGGAATAGGCCCTGAAACCTTTGCCCAGAGTCGGACACGTTAAAAAAAAAAAAAAAAATAAAAAAAAAAAAACTTTTTCCGATAAAGCGGTTTATGTAGTGTTAATTACATGTTAACAACCCTAACTCCCACCAAAAATCTAGGGTGAGGTGGGATCCAGAGACAAAGTAAGACAAGCATAAAAAAAGAATAATTAATGAAAGGTACACACAAGTCATTAACACATCATTCACACTTTAGGAATCATTGCTCATCTCACAAAGCAACTACCATCACATGTTTTATTGTATTTTTTAATGGATGCATTGTACAGTACATACGAACTGACCTCGTGATTATAGTTAAGTGTGGAGAGAAAGGAGGAAAAAAAAGTTGCTTAGGGTTAATACCTATCGACTGAACAAAGGTCATTTCGGCAGGTAAGAAATTTTTATTGAGCTGTAGTCTTCACCTAGAATACGATGCATAACACTAAACTTTATAACCAGGTCCCCAGCTGTGGGCTACCTCATGACGAACGTTGATAAAGAGGAAATAAACTTTGACCAAAGATCTTACCGATTCGAGAAAGAGCAGAGAGAAAAGGGGAAAGACGAGACTGAGGTGAGGGTAGGGTGGAGGACCACAGGTGAGAGAAGGAAAGGGGGGAGAGGTAAATTGGTGTGTGTGTGTGTGTGTGTGTGTGTGTGTGTGTGTGTGTGTGTGTGTGTGTGTGTGTGTGTGTGTGTGTGCGTGTGGAGGTGCAGGGGGATGGGGTTATATGAAATGGGTGAAGAGTATCATAGGAGAGTGTTGTGAGGTGACTGGACAAAATGGAGTAGGTGGGCAACGGGTAATAGTAACTTCCTTTGGTGAGACAGAACAGAATGAGTGAGGGATAAGGCGAGAGACTTTGGGGTGAAGGAGGGTTATGTAAGGGATTTTAGGGATGTGGCTGAGCTAAGTAAAGGGGACTGTGCCAGATTTTAGGTTGAAAGAAGATTTTTAGAATGAGGATGTTTATGCCTGTAGGGTTGGAGTTAGGATTCCAGGGGCTTCAGTGATGAGTGAATGAAAGCACGAACCATTGAAATGGGCAGATTTCTGTTGGTTTTCCTTCCACTAGATATTTTTTGGTTCTATGGACCTTATCCCATCCTTAGGTGGGAAAAGATGTATGGATGATGATGATGATGATGATGATGATACTAGGAATATGGATGAAATGAGTGAAGGGTAATATGTGAGATTTTGGAGTAAAAGAAGGTTAATATAAAGAACTTTAGAAATGTAAATGGAGTGAATGAGATGCAACGGAAGAGATTATAAAGAGAAAAGTGTCTGCCATATAAGACTATATGGGTTACAAGAGACGATAAATAAAGGAAGACTGGCTTAAGAGATTTCATGGATGGTTAAATAGAAATCAGAGAAGGAGAGCTGACATGAGGGATTTTAGAGATAATGTGAGAGGACGGAGTGAAAGAAGCTTGACATGACGGATTTTAGGGATGATGGGAAAGGATTAAATATGACAAGCTTGACAGAATGAATAATATGGATGATGGAGGAAGACGGAATGAAAGAAGCGTGACAAAAAGGACTTTAGGGATTGTGAGGGAAGCTGGAGTGAGGCAGGGATAACTTGAGAAACTTCCCTATGAGAAGTTTTCACAACCATAGTAGAGTACATGTTTAAATGAAGAAAATAACACTAAACTGAATGACTCATGAAAGTAATTAGTTGTAATCAACACTATGATAACCTTTCATATGTGCAGTAACCTCTTTAATATGATGATATAATATTTTGTTTCATTTTACCTGTTTTTGACCATTATAATCCTCTGTGAAGAGATTTTTCGAACTGCTGAGGTTAGAAAGTCTTCATTTACGTGTTTAAAATGAGTGTTGAGTAAAATTCTGATACGGTAGTTGAAAGAATAAATCATAAAAATACGTCCTCGAACTGAAGGATTTAACAACACACTGACTGGAAGCATCTCAACGAAGGTATATTCAGGACTAGGGGTTTGTTTTCACCTGACGGAACTGGATTACCCACTGAAATTTGATGAACGTTGATACAAGATAGGAATGAGTGTCTTTGGGTGCTAGTCACACTTACCATTCAGTCTGACTGGCTGGCACAGTCTTCACCTTTTGATAAAATGAAAGGGGTTAGGGGTTTTCATCATAAAATAAACGTATTATAAGTATGCTTTCTCTATTTTTACATTTTGGAGAATGGAGAGAGCCTTCTTCAATGCTATACTTGTCATATTCTCAGCGTCTATTCACTCGTACGAAGTGTAAAGCGTGGGTTCAGAATATGGTTGTTATTTTCTCTTTCGTTCCTACATTCTGAGTATTGAGAGGAAACTTTTTTTTTTTATTACCATATCAAAACTAGAATGGACACTCCCAGTTCCTTTACAAAAGCTCATGGACGATTACTGCAGACCTCAAGTGGTCAGTGAACGTTGTGTTTGATATTATATAGGACTTATACTAATGGTCTCATGGTAATAAATAGTCTTCCTTAACGATACGTGCTTCCATTTTTCCTTACTTGGTAGGCCATACCTTATCCCATCCTTAGGTAGAAAGAGAGAATTATGATGACAAAGATGACGCCTCCCATACAGGTGCACCTCCAGTGATCAAGGAACACCCAAGCAACGTGGTGGCGCGGCGCAATGACCCCGCCACTCTGAACTGCGCCGCCTCAGGCAGTTCCAGAATTCGATGGTTCCGGGACGGGGAGGAAGTGGTCACGTCATCACAGGATCAGCGTTCACATCGGGTGCTTCTGCCCTCAGGGTCACTGTTCTTCCTGCGGGTCACAGCCACCAGGAGGGACAGTGATGCGGGAACATATTGGTGTGTGGCTTCAAACAGCTATGGCGCCACACGTTCAAAAAATGCCACACTCATTGTGGCCACACTGGCCCATGACTTCCAGCAGCAGGCTGACTCCTCTATAAAAGTGCTGGTAGGGGAATCCGTCACCTTGCCCTGCCGGCCTCCCAAGGGCACTCCACCACCCGAGGTGACCTGGCTCAGGGACGGACACCAGGTCACCAACTCCAGCCGCATCAGTGTCAGCCAGGATGGTGACCTGATAATCACCAGGGCCGTCCAGCAGGACTCTGCCCAATACATATGTCGTGCCCGCAACGCTGCTGGCGCCCGTCAGGCACCGCCATCTCACCTCACCGTCATGAGTAAGTAATTTACAGTATGTGTTGATGATTACGGTACTCTTCCACCATAATTAAAAGGTAATATGTGCTACAGTAGATGAAAAATAGGTACGTAATATTTCAAAATCCCTAATATGTGTCTTCCCCGCAACATTGCAGGCCATCGTGAGGAAACCCCATCTCATCTCACGGTCGTTAATAAGTTAACTCCTTCAGTACGAAAACATTTTATTTGTTAAGTTCTTGTTGTGTCCGTGCTGTTTTACTCAGCACTGGGAAGGCTTTTTGAACCAGTGGGATTAGGTATAGCCTTCATTAACCCCTTCGATACAAGATGTCTTAAGTTGCATACACTCGTCTTGTGGTTATAAGAACAAAATGTAGAATTCATCAAGGGTTTCACTGAGTTGATGGTTGAGTACGTGTATGTTTATCCCTGGATCATATTACCGTGGGTATTAGGCTCCCTAACATTTTTCTTAACTAATAGGTTTGGAATTACTATGCCAAAATATTTTATGGCATATAGCTATGGCATTATTATTATTATTATTATTATTACTAGTAGTAGTAGTAGTAGTAGTAGTATCCATTTGTTGTAGGTGGGGGGGGGCTCACCATCCACTCACTCGATGTAGTGCTGCTCTCGGGTGTCTGTCCATCTCTCTTCTCCCTCCTTTCCTTTCTTCCTCCTCAGTCTTTCTTTACTTCATTCTTTCCACGTCCTTCTGCCTACGGGTGACTTTACACTCCCTCTTTTGTTTTTCTATTCTTCATTCTTTCCTCTTCCTTCTGCCTGTGGGTGACTCTACACTGAGCGACAAGCCGAATGGTTTCCTGGTGTACAGGAAACCATTTGGCTTGTCACTCAGTGTAGAGTCACCCACAGGCAGAATGAAGAGGAAAAAATGAAGGAGAGAGTGACAGAAGGAGTGTAAAGTCACCCACAGGCAGAAGGAGGAGGAAAGAATAAAGGAAAGAACGAAAGAAGAGGATGGAAGGAAAGAAGAGTGGAGGAGAAGAAACGGCAGACACCTGAGAACAGTAGGCTACTACATCAAGTGAGTAGATGGTGAGCTATTATGATGATGATGATGATGATGATGATGATGATTATGATTATTATTATTACTTATGATATTTCAAAGGGTATTTGGCCTAGAGCCTTCAAACTTGGTCAACTTAGTCTGACACTGTTTGCCTCTTTTAACCAGATATGGTGACAATGAGTCAACCAGATCTTTGGATATTATCCGGAACAGAGAAAAGTGAGTCAGCCTCGCTGTCTCAAGAACCGCCTAAGTTAGGAAGCTAAAAATTGTACTATAAAATAGCCTTAAGATGGACACATGCCGGAGGAGAGTATGGTTCCAATCGGTTGATTATTCTCCGATATCGCCTGGGGGAGAAAATTGGGACTTTCCCAGATATTCGGGATATCACCTAATTTCCCCTTAAGGATTAAAGCTAAAGCCACCAAACTTAGTGGACTTATAGGCTCTGATGACCTAAGGTGATGTACACAAGATCTGTGACCTTGACCTCGCCTGGGGTAAAATAATTGGATCGTTTCCAGTATTCCAAATGTCACCTAATTTTCCATGAAGGATCGAAGCTAGAGCTACCAAACTTGGTGGGCTTATAAACTGTGATGACCTAAGCTGGCATGCACCTTCACCTCACGGCCCTTTTATAGCTCGGTTTCAAGTAGGCAATGGCTGATACAAGGTTTTCTTTATGAATATTGTCCTTGAAGAAATTTGTCGTGTTTTTGTAAGTATTATTAGTCATTATTATTATTATTATTATTATTATTATTTCTCATAATAATAATAATAATTCTATCTATCTATCTATTGCCAGACGCCTCAATCCCGTTTGGGGTGGCCACAAACAAATCGCCTCCAAGTCGCCCTGTCCCCCGCCATTTCACTGCCCTGCTCCCAACTCACACACCCCTCTCTCATATACCTCTTCACCCCATCCCTCCATCTCATCCTCGGCCTCCCCCTCCCTCTTCCCCCCTCCACCTCACTCACATACACTCTCTTCGTCAGTCTTTCACCCTCCATTCTCTCCACATGGCCAAACCACCTCAGTGTGTTCCTCATAACGTTTCCTATCACATCCACATCCACACCACAACGCTCCTTTATATCCTCATTCGTCAGCCTGTCTCTCCAGGTGACTCCACAGGCTCCTCTTAAATAACTCATTTCCACTGCTCTCACTCTTGACTTGTGCCCTTCCAACAACGTCCAAGCTTCACTTCCATACGTTAGAGTTGGTATCACAATACTGTCATGTAGTAACTTTTTCACTTCCATGCTCACTTCCCTGTTTCTTATCACTGCTTTCAAAGAACCAGCAACCTTTACCCTTTCAAGCACTTCACCCTCCAAACCTCCATCCTTACTCATAACACTACCCAAGTACTTAAACGTACTCACATTTTCCAATTCCTCACCATCCAACCTCGCTGTACATTCACTGACTTCTCCCCTCTAAAAGACCATCACTTTACTCTTCCCTACATTCACCTTTAGATTCCGTTTCTTACATACTCTCCCAAACTCATCCACCAAGCCTTGCAGCTCCCCTTCGTCTTCACTCAACAACACAGTATCATCTGCAAACAGCAGTACAGGGAGTTTCCAAACACTATCTTCTCTCACCAGGGCCACTCCAACATCCACTACCCTACCTTGTAACTCTTTTATTTCCCCATCCACGTACAGATTGAACAACCATGGAGACATGACACATCCCTGTTTCAACCCAACTTTCAAAGAGAAAAATTCACTTAGTTCACCATCCACACGCACTGCAGCCTTCGCACCATCGTACATACGCTTCACAGCATTCAACAACTTCCCATCTACTCCATATATTCTTAACACTTTCCACAATCCTTGTCTATCCACCCTGTCGTATGCTTTCTCCAAATCCATGAAAGCCGCATACAACTTCTTTCCCTTCTCTAGAAACTTTTCCACTAAAGATCTAAGAATGAATATCTGATCTACACAACCTCTTCCCTTCCTAAAGCCTCCCTGTTCTTCTCCAACTAATTTCTCTGTTCTTTGTCTAACTCTGTCAATAAGTATCCTACCATACACTTTTCCTATTATGCTAAGAATAATAATTATTATTATTATTATTATTATTATTATTATCGCTATTATTATTATTATTATTATGATTATTATTATTATTATTACTGGTAGTAGTAGTAGTTATAGCAGCAGTAGTAGTAGTAGGAGTAGTAGCACTGTAGAAGCAGTAGTTGCAGCAGTGGCAGTAACCCCAGGCTCATCAGAATGTGAACCCAGTGGCAGTGGACTGCAGTTTCATTCCCCTTCTCTTGCAGTCCACCATCTTCCTTTTAGTTTTAGGGGAGGGCGAGGGACGTGGGGAACGTTTGTATAACCTGACAACAGAGCTGCTCAGTCATATCAATGCTACCACATGAAAGCATCTCTCTCCAGCACCAAGATATTATTATGTTTAATAGCAGCGCAGAGCATCAGTGTGTTAAATGCATAAATGGATTGTTAGGCCATTGTTGTTGGCATCCCAGGCTCATCTGTACGTGAACCCAGTGAACTGCATGCTGAAGCTGTCCCTCTGTAGGCCAAATGACATTAGCACATATTATTAAGAAACTAATTCATAAGAAGAGAGCTGCTTGTCTGCATGGTTACTGAATTACCAAATAGTTCATGCTGCATTATTATTAAGAGGATATGAAAGTATAATAAATGACACAAATGACCTGTCAATAAATAATCATTCTCCCAGCACCACCGTGGTTTGAGGAGCAGCCAACCAACACGTCAGTGGCGTCGGGTGCTGGTGTGGAGTTGGGTTGCCGGGCGAGGGGCTTTCCCACCCCGACAGTCACTTGGAGGCAGGTGGATGGAGGGATGTCACTAGGAGGAGCCACTATTGAGGACCAGCGATTGGTTCTGCAGAAAGTGACGGTGGCGGACTCGGGTGTGTATGAGTGTGAGGCGAAGAGTGAGGCAGGTGTGGCCACTGCCAGGGCTACACTCATTGTTCTGGATGCTCCAGTGCTGACCCAGCGGCCTCAGCACCTGCAGGTGATCCAAGGCAATGAGGCACAACTGCGGTGCCTTGTGGAAGGCGAGCCTGAACCCCTCGTGCTCTGGCGCCTCCCTTCTGCGGACAGGACAGCTGTTCTGCCCCCTGGTCACAGCAGCAGCCACGCCTCAGTGTCAGATGATGGCAGTACTCTCCTGTTGCACCAGCCATCCACACAGGACACCGGTGTTTACTACTGTTGGGGCATTAACAGTGGTGGAGGGGTGAGTGGGAGAGCAGAAGTGGTGGTGGTAACAGCACTGCCTCCACCAGTAGTGGGTGTGGGACCTAAGGACCTGACAGTGGCCCCTGGAGGAGTGGCGAGGTTCTCTTGTGAGGTGGTGAGTGAAGCAGCTCCAGCGAGTGTCACCTGGTGGTACCAGCCCTCCGCACACCTGCCGTCCCGTCAGCTGAGCCAGCACCCTCACCAGCCACGGTTCTCTCTGCCAGAGAATGGTGCCCTCATCATCAAAGACGTGTGGCCTGACGACGCTGGCATATACAGCTGTCACGTAACTGCAACAACAGGCAGTATACAGCAGGAGGCAGTTCTTAATGTGGTGGAGGACACAGAGCCAAAGGAGTCGCCACTACTGCCACCACCACCCACCAAGCCCAGTATACTCGGCTGGAACCAAACTTCAGTACATCTAAGCTGGTTGCCCAACTCCCAGGGCAGCAAGGCTGGCCTCCATTGGTATGCTGTGGAGTACTGGCGCCAGGGATGGTCTGAATGGCGGGTGGCTGATGCTGTCATCACGCAAGAATCATGTGTTGTCAGTCGTCTGTCACTAGGCCACACCTACACTTTCCTGGTGCGTGCCGTCAACAGTCAAGGAGCATCGTTTCCTAGTCCTTGGTCTGATCCTGTCTCTACCAGAGCCAACCCACACCCCACCCTCACTGCAGAACAGGTATGGTATGTATAAATTCTCCTAAGTAATGTTGTGAAAAAGATTCTTTGTATAAGGAAATGTCTTCTCTCCTACAAATACTGAGCACGTCCTTGTAAGCGATTATTAGTGACGAAAATGCTAAAAAAAAAAAAAAGTTGTAATAATACATAACTTAGGGGGACTTGTTTTTAGGAAAAGAACAGTTAGAACCCTTTATGCATACAGGTTGGTCGGTAAATTGCCATCTCCAGATGTATGTGTTGCTGGGGACGGCCCAGTCGGTTTTTGTTAGATGTGAAGATATTTTGGCTGCTTCATCACGTTACTGATGAATCTTCCTATCAATGGACATAAAAAAAATTATAGTATAAAGCTTGAAAAGGATTATGGAAAGTAGAAAATGATGCATGGTATAGACTGGTAATACTGACTTAGGCGTAGCCTACCTGAAACACATAAGAACTGGCCAGCGTAATATATGAACCACACTGTGCCTTTCTCAGGTGCGACAGGTCCAGCGTCGCCTGGCGCGTCCGCTGGTAACACTGACCAAGGCCATGGCCACAGCAGCAGGCAGTGTTATACTGAACTGGAGCTTCCTGGAGCCAGTGGAGGACTGGGTTGATGGGGTGTTGGTGTATTGGATGGCAGAGGGAGGCAGGGTGGAGGTGGCTACCGTCCTGGGCACCTCGTCCACCTATCACCTCCACAACTTGCACCCCAACACGCCCTACACCTTCTTCATCGTACCCTTCTTGCACAGCGTTGAGGGCACGCCATCCAACTCATACCACTTCACCACGCCCGAGGACGGTAAGTTTTAGGTCCCATTAGCATAGGAGGTTTCGTAGCACCTCTTCCTAAGAATTTGTTTGGGATATTACACATTTTTATCCTCTTTTACGTTTTCTAAGATATACTGTACAGTATCGATACTAACATTTATGTAAATTATATGATGGAGACTATCAGGGTGTAATATGCACGTTAAATTACTAAGAAAAAGGTGCTAACAGTTATGAAGCTTCCAGTGTCAGTTGTAACCTAGTATGACCTTAGGTTTCTTCCAGCTTCGGGATTACAGGAAAATAATCAATACGGTTATTTTTTTTTTTGGTTTGCTACCAGTTTTATACTTCCTGTCTTCCTCCTTCTGGATCTTGCTTTACTCTGTCATTATCATTGAATAAAAAACCACGATGCTAGTGATGGCAGCGTTTTGACGACTGAGTTCGGTTTGGGAGAGACATAGGTTTGGTGGGGGATAGTTGTAACCCTCACTGACCCTTTCCATTAGAAGGATGCTTCGTAGGTTGAATAAAATATTCTGGAGGCAGTAGGAAAAAAACAAATAATACATCCCTGGCAGTAATTGGTATGTCAAAGACATGTGGGCTGTGTTAGGTATTGTATGATAACATTAACTACCGTGCAGTACTAATGCTGTTTGAGGCAAATTATAGAAGAAACAGTGATGTAGTTACAGTGATAGGTATTCAGAGTACTAGATTATAATTTGCAGCTTACGCCAAGCATTACAAAGTCTGTGTTTGTGCTATATGCCAGTGGTCTTAGAGTAAACCATGTGTCCCTGGCTCTATCAGTATCATATGTAGAGAAGAAGTTAATCGGATAGTAAAACAGATCGGTACAAGTAAGAACTCAGATACATAGATTGATAAACATGCAGACAGATATAAAAACAAACTGAAACAGATAGATAAACTGATAGACTGAAAATTTGAGAGTACTGAGAGTATTGTCATTACAACCTAACCTTAATTTTAAGTGTTCATTCCTGTCTTTCCAGTGCCACTGACTGCGCCAGGTAACGTGCGAGTAACGAGGCAAAAGGAGGGTTCAATGCTGATCGAGTGGTCTGGTGTTAGTACCGAGGAGGCGCAGGGGGAGGTGACAGGGTACAAGGTTACACTCAGCCACAACGGTAGTCAGGTTACCGAGACAGTTGGTACACCCTACCTGGAAACTCGTGATTTACTGCCTGGACACATATATACCGTGCGTGTGGCGGCGCTGACAAGTGCTGGAACAGGACCTTTCAGTGCCCCTGTAGTGGTGGAGGGGCAGGGGTTGCGCAGGACGGTGGCGGCAGGGGAGGTGTTGCATGCTCCACCACAGGCAGTATGGTTGGCGTACTTGCTGATTCTGCTGGTGCTGTTACTGGTGCTTGGTACAGTGTGGTACTTGTTGAGGGTACGGCACAAGGCACCACCAGCCAGCCCTCCTCATGCACCCCCATTGTACCAGGACCCTTCCATCAATATGTACAGTGACCATAAGGTATGGCGGCCGTCTGACAGTGATAAGGATTCCAGCTTATCCTCCTCGCGACTCCTCAAGCCGGATCAGCTGGTTAGTGAGTACGCAGAGCCGAGGTTGCTGCTGCCCAACCACACTGCTGAACCGTACGCCACCACGGCCCTGCTGGCACCATCACCACCATACACGTCCTGCTGCCATCCAAATGATCAGTCTGTTAAGATGCAGGTCAACTGGGCTGCCATCCTGCCACCTCCACCAGACTCTCCACCTCCAGATCTTGACCTGGGGGAGCCACGGCAGCAAGGAGCAGAGCCAGGGATGTGCTCCAGGGCCTCCCAGTATGATAATGTTGGCAAGGTAGACCCCTACAGGAGGCCTTGTGATGCCGACTCTGAGCACACGTACGAGCCTTATGCACAGGTCATCCCTTCTGACAGATTCCACAACTTCAGTAGCCTCCAGCGATGTGGAGACAATAAACTGCGTGTTGACTGCCACCTCGCTCACCCTGGCCAGCCACCACGCGGCAGTACACACTAGCAGTTGTACCAGTGATAAAACGATAATGTATTTACTGTGACGGAAGAAATATACGCACATACTGAAATTGGCGTGAGTATACAAATTTTGGCTAAACGTGGACTTTCATAACAGTAACAAGAGTGCAATGTATTTACAGGAAAATTTTACCCCTATTCTAAAACCGATGTGCATTTACAACAGTTTCAGCTCGGCATAGATATATAAATCCTCCTCTAGAGGAGGATTTTGTATCTTCATACACACACACACACACACACACACACACACACACACACACACACCGCTGGTGCAGTGGTAACGCTCTCGCTTGCCATCTGGTAGACGGGAGTTCGCGCCTCGCTCAGGTTGCGAAAAGTTTCACTGACGAAGTGGGTGGTTACTGTCCCCCTTGAGCAAGGGGACGGGTGTGTGCGTGTGTGAAGGTCACAGCCTTGCCCTTAGATCGGACTATATGAGCTCTCAGCTCCCTTCCGGGAGGGTAAAAGCTGACGATCACGACCATCAAGTGATCCTGACCGACCCGGTGAATTACACACACACCGCGTAATTCTTACATTTGAATAATGGTATTGCCAGTTAAACACCTATCCTCTGTACTTCGCGATCATCGAAAGTTATAATAATTTTGATACTGGTTGTAACAGTTATATATATATATATATATATATATATATATATATATATATATATATATATATATATATATATATATATATTAGAGTGAACTGTGTAATATACAGTGTGATGTGTATCGTGAACATTCGAATATGTATTTTATATAGACATATAAACATATATATCTATATGTATCTATTTATCTACAGTATATATATATATATATATATATATATATATATATATATATATATATATATATATATATATATATATTAGAGTGAACTGTGTAATATACAGTGTGATGTGTATCGTGAACATTCGAATATGTATTTTATATAGACATATAAACATATATATCTATATGTATCTATTTATCTACAGTATATACTGTATATATATATATATATATATATATATATATATATATATATATATATATATATATATATATATATATATATATATTGCCAGACGCCCTAATCCCCTAAGTGGTGGTCACAAACAAATCACCTCCATGTCGCTCTGTCCCCCTCCATATATATATATATATATATATATATATATATATATATATATATATATGGAGAGACTTCACCGTGAAGATATGTATGCAAAATGCAAACTAACCACAGGAGAAATGAAAGGAGCGACAGTGAGTACTTTCGTATATTACATCTTCTGTCTGAAGATGTAATATACGAAAGTGGGCTACTCACTGTCTCTCCTTTCATTTCTCCTGTAGTTAGTTTATATATATATATATATATATATATATATATATATATATATATATATATATATATATATATATATATATATATATATATATATATATATATATATATATATATATATATATACATATATATATATATATATATATATATGTATATATATATATATATATATATATATATATATATATATATATATATATATATATATATATATATATATATATATATATATATATATATATATATATATATATATGCACCAAGTTGCCTAGCCCCTGGCTCTTGCTCTCCTCATGGGGCAACGTAGGTACGATGTTGAATATATATATATATATATATATATATATATATATATATATATATATATATATATATATATATATATATATAATAACGTGATGTGTATCTTGAACATTCGAATATGCAGTGCTGTGTTAACTGAAAGGACGAGTTCATTGTGCATATCATTCAAAAAGGGAACTCTGCATTTCTTACTATTTGTTTGTAAATAGTAAGGTAATATGTACACCAAACGTGTGTTTGTGTCTGCCAGGTGCTGAACAAGGACAGTTTAATAAGTGAACGAAGGATGTTTGTTACTGTTCTTGTTATATTCTATCATAAGACTTAGTGAGAGAGATTTTAACTAGGTAATTTATCCCCTCAACCGTACGCTAGTGATATTCTCAACCTCAGCCTATAGTAATTTTCCCAGCCGTCCTTAGTAATGCCCAACTACATTCTATCGTAAAGTTTAAGTTACAGTCTTGTGATATTCTCCCTCATACCCATGTGAATTCTCTGATACACCCTTTAGTAGTACTCCTATACACCTAAGTAATTCCCAGACACACTAGGATTGTTCCCAGTCACTCGCTAATAATATCCCACCTTCACCTTTTAGTAAAACTCCCATCCAAGCCCTACAGTATTATCCCCAGCCACCCTAGCAATATTTTCAAATTAATAGTTCAACCACACCAATGTAATAGTGTTCTCAGCCACATCCTTGTGATATTCTGCTTCGTCCTACTGAAAACATCCCATCCACACCCTAGTGATAGTGCAGTTACTCAGGATAGGACTGACAGCCATATTCTCTTGGGCGTAGTAAACTTAGTAACATCCCTTTTTCAGTGTTTTATTTAGCACTTTTCACGTTAATAATTGGTTGCATGTTAGTTCTTTTTAACATCGAGTTGGTATTTGTAATAAACTGAGAGGTGGGGTGTAATGTGAATAATAATTGGTTGTGGAAGAGTTGTTACAAAATCTCCACAGCCACTCAGAATACGAGACTCACACAGCCTCTTTCACACTGTTTTATCACTTATCCTTCTGCCAACATTACTCCCTACCCTTTCTCATCCCCTGCTTTGCCCACTAATCTCCCCTCCTTCACATCCA
The DNA here is from genome assembly GCF_032717465.1 of Coenobita brevimanus. Taxonomy (NCBI): domain Eukaryota; kingdom Metazoa; phylum Arthropoda; class Malacostraca; order Decapoda; family Coenobitidae; genus Coenobita; species Coenobita brevimanus. The sequence continues at coordinate 6,876,735 of NC_136966.1, forward strand.
CTACCCTTTTTCCCTTCCTTCACCCAACATTCCCCCTTCCCTTTCTCCTCCCTTCCCATGTCTTTCGATCTTCTCACCTTCACCATACCCTCCTCCTTCCCCTTTTTTCCCCCTTTAATTGCACGTTATTCACTCTCATCCAATAATACTCCCTTTGTCGTTCAGTATCCCCCACCCTCCCAGCTTTCCTTGCACTGACCCAGTACTTCCTCCCTCCTCCTCCTTCCTTCCCTCACCCAACCTTACCTTCTCACTCTAATTACGCTTTCTCCAATACTGCCTCCCTCCCACCTGCAGATTCTCCCTCATTCTGTACTATTCTACTTTCTTCCCTCGCCCCTTCTTCCCATCTCATCCACCCTCCACTCCTCTCTCCCTTCATCCTCCCCTCCCTCACTCTCAATCCCCTCTCTTCCTCACCCCCCTCTCCCCTCCCTTTTTCACATTCCTTTTCCCCCTTCTTAGTCCTTCATCCTCGTCACCCTCATTTCATATCCATGCTGTCCTCTCCCTCTTTCGTCGTATATCCTCCGTTCACTCACTTTCTGTCCCTCGTATCCCTTCCGGGGGAGAGGGGTATATGGTGCCATATACCCCTCTCCCCCGTTGCTATATGTGTTACTAGTCATTTCTGCGTATTTTATATACGACTTTATTTTTGCAGTAAAACATGAAGAATCTGGATGTTGTTTTGGTCTATATCCTATTGTTATTATTATTAATTTTTGGATTGTCTGAATGTGTTTCTTTGGACCCAGTCGTGGATTCTGGAATATATTACGTAGTATCTAATTATTTTCATAACAAGGAAAAGGTTTGCTGAAACAGTTCTAGCCTTGTGACTTCTAAAATTCCGTCTCTTTGGTAAAATTTCCCTCCTTCTCCTGATTGTGCTGCGCAATAACGTAATCAAGCTGTTTATCAAATTCAGATAAGACACAGTATCAAATGGAGTACCTCAAGTCAGCGCCATCTTCGCCACCTGTCACAGTACGGCCGTCCTGCATCTGAAAGTCAACATGTGGTGTGCGATGATATTCAAACCTTTTTTTTTTTTTTTTTTTTTTTTCCTCAAATGATTTCATACAGTTTAGAAAGAGATCCGTATAACTGAATTCATGTGGTAAGTGTCATTGTCTCACTTGGATTTCGTAGAGTATTATCTATAACGATAATGTCATTCTCGTTGCATTTCATGTTCATCCTTGAGACTGCAATTTGCCCCAGTGCCACAAAAGTTTGTGTTTAAATAAGTAATTTATTTTAGTCAAAATGACAAAAACAACCCTTAGATGCTATAGCATTATTCGGAAATTCATATGAGAAATGAAATATTTTGCCCTTAACTGGGAATGTGTGCAGAGCTGAAATGAAGGGGTGTCATAAACCGGGAGGCTGAAGGATGGAGTGTTAAAAAAGAGCACGAAAATGTGGATAAGTCCTATTTTGGGGCGATAATTTGTATACCATGTGGTGATTATAGAACATATCCGACTCTGCTCTATCGTTGCTGGCTACATTCTGTTATGTAGGAGCTCATCACATCAAACAATTACAGGTGTCCCATGAATGGCCTTCAGATATTATGGCCTAGCATGCTCTCAGTTAACAGATCATCAGAAACTAGACCTACATCATCTCACTCAATTTTATTGATACAGCCGTGAATATAACATAGACGTCATGAAGAGGGATGCATTTGCCAGAGATGAAGAAATGTGCTTAACAAACCCAGAGATTACCAGAGTGTTGACCGACAAAAATAGTCAATACAGCTCCCCAGTATCACATAGTCAGCCAAATTATCACAGTGATTATGTTGTTGCGCAGTTAGTGTTCAGAAACGATGGCGTGTGATGTTAGTGTTGGATACATAGGCATACAGTAGTTACAGTCAGATGGACGCCTGGTGGGCTTGTAGGTTAAGTGATCAGACTGTATGTGTCTCATAAGGCTTTACAACCAAAGAATAATTAAAGCTTAATGGTCACTTAATACCCTCCAAGGAAGAGCGATTGGTCACTCACCAAATATGTCAGGATGAAGTAGAGTAGTCCCGGGTCCCCACGTTTCCGATGGGCCAGTAAAGGAATGGACGATATTTTTATGATGGATTCAGCTTTGTAACACAGATATCTGTGGGGGGGGGGGTAAGGGGTGAAAAATTAGAATCTTTTTGAATTATTTTTTCTTTATGCAAAAGTACATGTTAGTCACAAAAGGGGAATTATTATGAATTACAATTTGCCTTTATTGGAAGAAAGAAAAGAGAGTGTTGAAAATTTCCCGTGTCTCCAGTTCATCCTGTAAAGCAAAATCTGAGTAATAGGAGGGAATGGTTCATAAACCTTTTAGTGACTGTGTCCGCTGTTCCTCGTTCATAAACGCCACCACACAGCCATACTGATAACGGCAAGGTTGACGTGACGCTGCACAGTAACGTTACTCTGTTGCCAGTGACGTTCTGTATAATTTATCATGATACCAACAGACCAAGTTACACAGGACCGAATGCACATACAAACTTATGATCATCTCATTGTGGTAATCATGACTTGTTACTGCAGGAAGAACTGGCGCACTGGAGAGTCTTCCAATGCCTCTTGTTATTTCTGCAGAACAAAATACGTCTTACGAGAGGGATTTGGTCATAAGTCTGTGAATCTGAATCAACTTACGGGAGATCTTTGGTGAGGAGGTCCAGCCAGCAACTGGAATAAGCCGAGTTCGATTTGGGGGCCGGTCAGACTCTTAGGTAAAGTCTCTTCTTTGCATCCTGTTCGCCCCACGGTATAGCTGGGGATCTGCATGTAAATTCAGTTTTTGTGTATCTTACGCAAGGGGAAGATTGTGACATAGGAAAGATATATGGTCCGTCTTACTGACCTTGGTGTAGTTGATAGGCGTTAATCTTAATCCCTCCTTCGTCTTTGTATGTTTGCTGCTTGTGTGATTCATTTGCAGGTGGTGTGAGGGGGGGATGTTTGTACAGGAACTATAATAGGCGTCAAATGGATGCTCAGGCCTGTGTACAGCCGTGAGAAAAAGTTCGTCGACTTGCACCTGCCAACACTGTGTCCAGCATTTCATATTTATCATTCCTCCCCAAACAACAGAGCGTTATCATTCTGTTTGATAATCTTTTGTCTCTTCGCACTGATATCACACAAAGGATAGTTCACGCAACACCTACCGTTGCCTCAGATAGTAGAGGTGTCAAAAACTTTTTCCATGGCTGTATGTTGTGCATGAGGTGCAGGTTTAGTTGTTCTGTGCTATTAGTGTGCACTGTCGTGGTTAATAATGTCGTTCCACTTTTTTATCGAGAACCTATGGAATTATTACATATTCCGGCTAGTATATTTGGCTCCGAAGATGGCATCACTGGGTTTCGAAGCCATCACTTAATTTCACGTTGTTTATCGTTGTGAGGTCTATCTATCTATCTATCTATTGCCAGACGCCACATTCCCGTAAGGGGTGGCCGTTTGACTTTGAGTTACTTGTTTTACGGAGAGGGGCACTAACCCTCCACCAACCCACTTGTTGACACGTAGGAAGCACGTATGGTTTGGTTATATGGTTACCACCCGGCGTTGTAAATGGTTTCTTGGCTTACAGGAAACCATTTGGCTTGTCACTCAATGTAAAGCCACCTGTAAAGGAAAGAAAAGCAGTAAGAAGTGACAGGAAAGATGGGAGAAATAAGAAGAGAGAAGGACAGGCACAGAAAAAGAATGATAAAGACTAAGGAAGAAGTAGGCAGCACTACATCAAGTGAGTGGATGATATACGAACATATTATACACGAATCACATGCGTCTAATACACAAAATCAGATGCACTTTTGAATGGTAGGTTGCCAGGGCACGACAACAACAACCTCAGAGTCACACACCACGACTATAGTAACACAACATCCGGCACGACACCAAACGCTGAGCCGATGGAGGGGTACTGTGCAATATTTGACGCATCACTACATTCAGCTTATGGTCTGCCTGAATAAAAACGCATAACTGAGATTTTACTGTAACTGAAATGAACTTAGAATATGACTAAAACAGATATGCATTACAGTACTAGAGACAAGAATACAAAATAATACAGAAAATAGCTTCAGTTCAAAATAAACGCTTACATGACTAACAGTGGATTTGACTGGATATAAACTTACAAGAGATACAAAGCTTATCTTTATCATCATCATTATCATCAACAGCATTCACTATCATCACTTCTTCATTCATCATCATCATCACAGTTTCATTCATCATTATCATTATCATCAACAGCATTCATTATCATCATCACTGCTTCATTCATCATCATCACTGTTTCATTCATCATTATCATTATCATCATCACTTCTTCATTTATTCATCATCATCATGGCTTCATTCACCATCCATATCATCATCACTTCTTCATTCATCATTATCATCATCATTCATTCATCATCATGATTCGGTATTTTATGTCCACAACTGTACAGTGTGTGAAAACGGACATACAGGAAACATTTTGTGTTCAAAGACTTTGGATCGTTCTGGGTAAGAAGAAAAATTATCCAGAACTTCTATTCAGTCAAGTCTGTGTAGCAGCACAGTATTTTAATATTTCAACAATCACTTTACTGTGGTTGTGAAGCGTTTGGTAGCAGTACATACAGACGAAGAAGTAATCATGAACAAACTATTATATGCAGCTTAAACTTAACGCCTTGAATCCGGTGACGTATTTTATTGGCTGGTTTTTGCTGCTTCTTGACCATTACAATCAACTTTAAAAAATCTCTCCAACTTAACTGTTTAATATAAAACTGTCTAAATCATTCATTTCGAAAAAGTCACGCCAATACTGATCGAAGTCGCCCGAAAGTAGAAAGAATTAAATGAAAAATGTCACTGAAGAAGTAGTTAAATAGGTGTATGACCTAGATCGTAGATCATTGGTTTCTTTGCTTCCTTTACGGGTGTGTCTTATGACTCCCGGTTATGTCATTACTAACTGATAAGTTTATAGTGTTAAATCATCATTCGGTCGTCAATAAGCGTGACATAAGAACTTGGCACAAACCGTGTCCTGGTCAAAGTTTCTGTTGTGATTTGATCCTAGACAATATTTATTGTTACATAATGTGGAACTGTGGGACTCTGGATGAAGTCATGCATCCTGTTGACCAAGCTATGAGGCGTCCCTGACCGAAGCCGTGAATCACTTTGTCTGCCAGCTCCGTCATGAAACAGAGAGAAGTAAGCCTGGGAAACAGGATTACAGAGTTCGCCAATAACAACTATAATTTAGCTAGAAGACACTGGGATAAAATACATTCCGTTATCTCTTTTCTGCCTAACTCTTTGTTCCAAATGTTCTTCTGTACTCCCAGTCTTTTATGGACACAGCTCATCAGCTCATGGAATGTTTTCCTCTGACATTTATCGCACTGCTTACGACCTCCTGTCTTTCAAATGCAATGTGTCCAGGCATCTCCAAAGAAATGGCATTTATTACTCGTCCCCGCCCCGGAAGGGCTTGGGGACGGGTATTGTTTTCACTCGGCTTGTCTGTTTGTTTGTTTGTCTGTCTGTCTCCCTATATGCTAACAACTTTACGCGAAAAATACCAGTGCGATTTTGACTAATATTACTGGAATGACAGACTTTGACCTTCTGATCACTTGATTAAGTTTTTAAATATGAATTTGCAAATTTACTCTGTGGATCATGCGAATTAACTGAAAAGAGAAGCTCTGCCATCCCGTTACTCTCGCAGACAAATGTACTTAAAGTTTCTGAGAATATCCTTTGTATGCTCCCCTCCGTACGCCGAGCTGAGCCCCGTCTCTCTCTCTCTCTCTCTCTCTCTCTCTCTCTCTCTCTCTCTCTCTCTCTCTCTCATTCAAACACACACACACACACACACACACACACACACACACACACACACACTTCCCATTTCAACTCGTTTACTTACTATATAAAATATTCAGAGGAACAGATTGCTCTGTGGATCATGCGAATTAACTGAGAAGAGAAGCTCTGCCATCTATTCGTTACTCGCCCAGACAAATGTAATTAAAAGTTTTTGTGAACATCCTTTGTCTGCTACCCTCCGTATGCCGATCGGAGCCCCGCATCTCTCTCTCTCTCTCTCTCTCTCTCTCTCTCTCTCTCTCTCTCTCTCTCTCTCTCTCTCTCTCTCTCTCTCTCTGTCGTACACACACACACACACACACACACACACACCCTACCTCTTTCATACGTACACCTTACCAGCCTTACCCTCATACCTAACATCCCTTCTTCAACACTCACACTCACCCTCCCCACTTGAGAACTAACCTGGCACACACTCACACATATTTCACATTAATCTCTGGCACCCTCCCTCACCTTTCACCCTCACACATCTCGTACACATTCTTTTACCTCTCCCAGGTACACCTCTCTCCCTTCCCCCACTCTCTCCCACCATCACCTCCAACACCCACTCTTATTCGTCTCCCTCCCTCCTTCCCTCCGGTCACACACCCATCTTCACTTCTATTCCTGTTAACATCCCTCACCCTCACTCATTACTTCCTCAGGACGAAACTTGAGGTGCTGTTGCTCATAAATACATGCAAATTTGCATTGCAATATATTTTTCGTTAATCCTTTTAGCAGTTAATGCACACTTAGAGACTATCTTCTGATCAGAGGTAATTGCTTTACCCTCATACCTTAAGAGGTTTATTTGCGGCGAAAAAATCCAGTTCAGTTTAATCAGCTGAGGCAATATGTTCCTGTTATAGGGCTAAAAGCTAAATTACATGACCTGAATGACATTCCTAACTGGAAACTTACCAACGGTTTTATATATATATATATATATATATATATATAACCCCCACAGCCCTGTTGACGTCTTGTCTAATTAAATTATCAAGGCGTCACCCAAGCTCTGTTTATTTTAGGGCTGCGAATCTGATGCCGCATATATAGAGCAGGTAACATAAACATGGTGACGGACGGGTGAAGGGAGGGGGTATGATGAGGGGACGGAGGGTGGAACGAGAGGGGAGAAAAGAATTTGGATAAAAAGGAAAAAAGAAAGATACGTGAGAGGAGGAGAAAGGGAAAGGAGGTAGGAGGGAACAGCGAAGCGAAATATACGGAAGAAAGAGAAGGGAGATTGAAGAGTGGTGCAACAAAGAGGGAAAAGAAGGAAAGGAGAGGCGGAGAAGAGGAAAGAAGAATGGAGGATCCGTAAGGAGGACGGTAGGCGGTGGGGAGAGAAGAGGAAACAGAAAAATAAATGAGGGCCATGAAGCAGAGAAAAAGAGGGAAAACAGGAAGAGGGGAAAAATAGAAAGAAGAAACATGAGAGAAAAAGGAGAAAAAGAAAGAAGGGAGGAAGGAAAGAGAGAAGGAGGAATAAAAGAAAAGCAAGGAAAGAGGAATGACAGAAAAAATAAATAAGTGAGGGGATGAAAGGCCGGAGCGAAGACGATGGAGAAAAACAGTGAATCGGGGAAAGGAAAAGGATATTAAATGGAATGGTGGAAAGAATTAATGAAACTGTGTAAGAAGGCCATAAGAAGGGAGTGTAAAGAGAGGGAACATGGTGAAAAGAGGCTAAGATAGACACTATGGAAGAAGGATCAAGAAAAGAACAGAGAGAAAATGACATTGAAGGTAGGGAGAAAAAAAAATAACGAAGAAAATATGAAATTAAAACAGAAACGATAGAGAGAGAGAGAGAAAGAGAGAGAGAGAGGGAAGGGGATGTGGAGAGGGGAGAAGTTGGTTAGTAATGCGGCAAGTGTACAAAAAAAAATAAAAAAATGAAGGATGGAAGAAAGAAAAGATAGTTGGAAGAACGAAGAAAATCTGAAAAAGGGCCAAGCAAAGTAGACGCAAAGGACAGAAAGATGGAATGAGAAAGGACTGAAAACAGAAAAAAAAAAAAAAAAAAAAAAAAAAAAGGAAATCCAGAGGAAAGGGAAAAATAACATTAGCGAGAGGAGCGTGTAAATAAAGGGCATGAAGAAAAAGGAAGAAAAGAGTAAGAGAAAATGAGTGATGAACGTAGAAGGGAGAGAAAGCGGGAGAAAAGGAAGTCAAAGGGAACCCAGATCAAAGAAGAGTGAGGAGTCCATTAGTGAACAGACAGTAAACGACAGCCATATGAACACATGACGCCCTGCTCACTACAAACCTAAACAAACAACAAGACAGCAATGAGCCTAGGAAGGGATGAAGGAAGATATAAGGGAAGGGGGTAGACGACAAGAGGAGGAAGAAGAGGGGAAAGAGAGAAGAGGAAAGCGAATGGAGAACATTTTTAGCGTAACGAGCACGGAGCCATGTTTTTTTTTTTTTTTTTATGCTAGGAAGAAGGAACCAAAGGCCACGAGCCCGCAATAACTGTTCCTTCCAAGAGAAAAACAAAATAAAAGAGAGAGACAAATTCAAGATCCGATTATTTCGAGATGCCTGGACACACTGCGTTTGAAAGACTGGAAAAATAGCTAGCAGGAAATACAGACAGAGGGAGGCAGTTCCAGAGTTGACCTGGTGGATAAATGAAGGACTGGGAGTAACGGTTAACTCTTGCATTACGGAGTTGGACAGAAAAGGGATGAAAGTTTGCTGCTAGACGGGTGCTACGCTCCCGTCGAAGAGGTGGAGGAATGCAAGCAGACAGTTCAGAGAAGCAGTGACCATTGAAGCAGCGATAGAAAAGTAATAAAGATGCAACAGTGTGGGGATGAGACAGAGGTTGAAGAGAGCCAGTAAGAGAAGGAGAGTTACTGAGACGAAAAGCCATTGACTCCACCCTTATCAGAAGAGCTGTGTGTGGGGAACCTCCCCACACATGAGAGTTGCACTCTGCGCAGGGGAGAATATAACCGGCGTATAGAGTCAACAATTGTGCAGGGGTAAAGTAGGAACGGAGTCAGTTTAGCACACCTAACCTCTTGGAAGCAGATTTTACAAGACGTTGTCACGAATCAAATTCGCGACATTTTCCTTTTGTGAGAAACCACGAACTTTAGTGGAAAACTCACTGTGTATCGTTCGGTTAACCGTTTCTCTCCCCATTTCGATGGTATACTTTTTTCAAAACATTCGTCACTGTTTCAAAAGTGACCGATCTAATGCACGTCATTAAGTGCTCTACTGAGCGATATTATTGTTTCTATATTGTTCGCCCCTGCTTGCCTCAACCGTTGGCCACGCCCTTCTTCCAGCTGGCCTGGGCATCCTACCCCACACATCGAATTTGGATCAGTCTTTTATATGTCGCGACGGAGTGTGGTTCTGTGTTCCAGTAGTGAGAGTGAGAGAGGTCTTCTAGCACCCAGACTCCACTAGATCTACAGTTCTCCAGGCTCCCACCCTTCCTTGGTGATACGCTACATTGACCAGTATTTCTTTAGTTTTTTCTTAGTTTTAAAATAATTATTTTAGCTAGCTTTGTAAAAGAGTGAGTGAGTGCATTCCGTTCAATATTTGAATTCATTTTGCTCTATGTAACGTAAATTTATTTATTGTAATCAATAAATTTACAGTTCTTTCCTTTGAGCTTAATTGTTATTCGTGTTTTATTTCACCACGAGCTTCTTTAGTCTGCATATCTTAGCTAGCACAACTTACTTATTTTTCATAACTGTACTTAAAGCAGTTCTTTCATATTAATTCTGAAATTCGTTGTGCTAGCTAGGGGTTAAGCTTCAGCAAGAACCTGTCTGTTATTAATATTAAATATTGATTGTCAGGGGGTAAAGACTCTCAGGGGCCTGCAGTACCGACTGTACAGCATTTGTGAGTAATTAATCTCCGCTGTGTACTGTAGAGAGAGACAGCGTTAATTCTCATCTTTTGAGAATCGGCAGTCAGCCGGAATAAAATGGCGATCTATTTGCCATAAATTTATTAATCATTAAACTTCCATTAAATTTTGGATTACACACATTCATAAAGTACAAAACCCCGTTGACAGATGTAATATGATCTTTCCAAGATAAATCCCGAGTGAATGAAACCCAAGCATGTTCAAGGATGATGCAGGATTAAGCTGAATATTATTAAACATTAGTGGGTAAACCTGTGGAAGATTTTGTCGGGTTGATAGGTGTAAGAACTGAGTCTTTGATGCATGAAAAACAAGATTATTTTTACCCAAATCAGAGATACGAGCCAAGTCAGACATTAGGTGTGCCATAGCTCTCATCCCTTGTTTGTTGAAGTAACTGCTGAGATGGAAGTTGTGGGAACCGAATGGAAAGGTGAAGGAATTGGAATCATTAGAGTACGAGTGGATAGGGTTAGATGCTATGAGATGGTAAAAGTTCGACTCAGTATCCGGATACGAAGTTTTTGTCCTGGCTACAGTGTCTACATACAAGCTTTTGGGGTGTCAGGAAATTGATAGATAGATAGGCAGTCAGATAGATAGATGGACAGATACGTTGATTGATTGATAGACAATAGGCTGACTGAAGGAAGATATTTCTTCGGCATAATACTACAGTAGTCTAGGCGAATATGTTTGTGCTAGATACTTCAAAGTCCTTCGGCAGTGTCTGACGTAAGTATTACATTTTCAAAGTGTCCTGTTATGGTTTCCATCCATCTTTCTGCACCTTCATCTCAAGCACTATACAGGGGCCTCAGTCCCTTGTATCCGGGTGTCGTCCTTTTTAATTTACAGCAGCTTCCACCGGACGATTTTGTTCAACCTGCAAAGAGTCTCTCGTATCAAATAGATTTCTCAAGGTTATATCTAACCATTCTAGTTCAAGAAGTCTATTTTAAGCTAAATAAATTCTCCAGGAGATGGCTAGAAGAAAATGGGAAAGATATTCCAGAGGTCTTTTGCTTTGGCCGTGTGTAGAGTTCAGTTCTCATGTGCAGGTGAAGTCACTACATACAGCAATTCTAAACAGGATGGAGTCAAAGACCAATCGTCTCTTCAAATGTTCTCCTCATACTGACTCGCTTCAGCCTCTTCTCTTTGATATAATATTACATGTCTCTAATACATCCCTATTCCAAAGGTCACTGCTATCCTGCATGTGTGGTTGCATCCAGTGTTCAATACGCTGGGTACGCAGCTCTCGCGTAACCATGATCTCTCATCTCATTAGCTCCATGTATTAAATGACCAGTCCTTCATTTACACAGTAGGTCATCCCTGCAGCGGTGCTCTTTATTCTGACTTTCTCACCTCCAATCAATTTAAGTCTTTTAACAGCAATGTATCCAGGCATCTAGAGATCAAAGGTTCTTGAGTTCGGCATGTTTTAATTAGACTTTCATTGGAAAGGACAACTGCAAGCTCCCACCTTTGGCTCTTTCTTTTCTGCAAACATGAAGTCAAGTGCATCCATAAGATGAAGAATCAATAAAACTATGACATCTGCTAGAAGACCGAGCAAAATGTTACTATAAAAAATTCACAAATTATTTATGACCCTAGTAATAACAGCTTTCTCTGTTCAGACACTTGCATTTATTTTATTCTTAACTCAGCAGTACTAAGAGTTGAAAACAGTCTCAGTCTCATTTCTGTACAGCAACAGGGAGCATGAGTTAATATTAAAACTATTATGATGTAGAATTTTAGGATACCACCACCATCATCATCATCTCTATTACCTACCCCCAGATAGGGTGGAGTACTATACCGAAAGTTAGAAGAGGAAAAGAATCGGTAATGGGAGAACTAATGAACCGTATGTGCAATGAACCGGGCCACACACCAAAATTCAAGGCCCCCAAACCCTGGCTCCACCTGATAGGTACACCTGCCCACATATGACCTCATGATTACATATTAAATTCGACTAACTGCTAAGTAATAAAGAAAAAAATATTAATATTAACAGCAATACAAGAACAAGATCGTGAATAACAACAACAATAACAACAACAGCCGTAATAATGATGATAATAACAACAACAATAATAATAATAATAATAATAATAATGGAAGAGTAACAACAATATTACTTTATAATGCTTGTCAAATACTGTACACACAGGGTGAGAAAGATGGCATAGCCAGGGTCAGACATCGAGACATTAATCATTGCAGACAGTACTAAAAGCCATCTCCCGATGGGATCTCACTACCCGTGTAGCAGGAAAGTTTTTCCTCGGCACATAATTTTGCACACCTCCATTTCTGATTTGACGCAAATTCAAGATATAAAACACACAAAAACAAAGCCAGCCAACCAGCCTCGCAACTGAAAACATTACCACTGCGCTCGCTTCGCGACGCGGGTGGTAAGCGAGCGGAGTGGTAATGTTTTCAGTTGTGAGATTGGCTGGCTGGCTTTGTTTGTGTGTGGGTAAACAAAATATCTCATGAAAGGTTTGAACTATCAACATGAAACTTTCAGGGTATCGAGATATGGCCTTAATCTTGGATGATTTCGAAAATGGGCGCTCGGGGTTAAGGTCAAGGTCACCAAAAGTCATTTGGTTGACCTTTGGCAGCCATTTTGGTGAAGGAGTGAGTAAGAGGATGGAACAGAGAAAGTCAAGTGGGAAGTAGGAGGCATTGGAGGTTTAGAAAGTGGGTACGAGAGAGATGGGTGAGGGATAAGAAGTGAAATAAAAAACGCCTGAGAGTGTGGAGAAGAGAGTATAAATTAAAAATCAGGAGGAGAAATGAAGGTATGGGAGGTAAGAAGGGGATGGGAAGGGCCGCGAGTCAGAAAGAAGACAGGAAGAGCTGAAAACCTGATGAGAGGGGAAGAGACAGGAGTGAGAGACAGGAGGAACAGATGGGGAGATAAAGTGAAGAAATGGGAGCTGGAGGAGTAAGAATCCAGGAGTGAAGGAGTGAGTGGAGGAGTTATGAGGTTTGTGTTGGGGTCAGTGATAAGCTGAACTACAGGGAACTGAAGAATACTGGGATGCTGAACGACTCAGCCACTTCCGATATGCTAATAAAAATAATCAGAAACGATTATTGAACTCACTCAGTAATGTTATTCAGCGTCACACCGGAAGATAAAAGAACCCATAAAGCAACAGGGTTAATAAAAAATATGTTTCAGCAAATAATTTTAATCCCTTCGATATGATGACACATTTCTTTATACTCTTATTTTGTGAGACCATTTTATTCAACTCTCGGGAGACCAAAACCTTGTCTGTTCTAGAGAACATGGAACAAAAGGGAGCCAGAATCAATATCTGCTCATCTCTTGACGCACTGACACATTGCATTTAAAAGACTGGAGGTCATAGCCAGAAAGAATGACAGATTTTGGAAAATATAAAATCTTGATTTCGTTTTTTTTTTTTTTCCCCCTCTGGAATGGGCAACGTTTTGCATGCTTTCATCCTGAGGGTCTGTCTTTTCTTAAAACAAAAGTCATAAAAAGATCATCATACTTAAATTGTTTATTTTATAATAATGGGTATCCTGCTTAAACCAAGCTTAAATACGTTAACAGTTCTTATTTATGAGTGAAGCCTGTATTTGTTTATGAGCAGAGAAGGTAGAAAGTCGACTCACTCCACGATCAGATCTTTCATTGCATGGTAGGGAAGTGGACGAGAGGCAAGGCCATGAGGAGGGTTTGGAGGGGGTAGAAATTAATACAAGGAGCAGGATAGAGTCATGTCAGACCCATCAAGCCTCTCTTTCTATAGCTGATGATCCTTTTTTTTTTTTTTTTTCATACAGTTGAAATTAGTTGGAGAAGAACAGGGAGGCTTTAGGAAGGGAAGAGGTTGTGTAGATCAGATATTCATTCTTAGATCTTTAGTGGAAAAGTTTCTAGAGAAGGGAAAGAAGTTGTATGCGGCTTTCATGGATTTGGAGAAAGCATATGACAGGGTGGATAGACAAGGATTGTGGAAAGTGTTAAGAATATATGGAGTACATGGGAAGTTGTTGAATGCTGTGAAGAGTATGTACGATGGTGCAAAGGCTGCAGTGCGTGTGGATGGTGAACTAAGTGAATTTTTCTCTTTGAAGGTTGGGTTGAAACAGGGATGTGTCATGTCTCCATGGTTGTTCAATCTGTACATGGATGTGGTAATAAAAGAGGTACAAGGTAGGGTAGTGGATGTTGGAGTGGCCCTGGTGAGAGAGGATAGTGTTTGGAAACTCCCTGTACTGTTGTTTGCAGATGATACTGTGTTGTTGAGTGAAGATGAAGGGGAGCTGCAAGGATTGGTGGATGAGTTTGGGAGAGTGTGTAAGAAACGGAATCTAAAGGTGAATGTAGGGAAGAGTAAAGTGATGATCTTTGAGAGAGGTGAAGTCAGTGAATGGACAGCGAGGTTGGATGGTGAGAAATTGGAAAATGTGAGTACGTTTAAGTACTTGGGTAGCGTGATGAGTAAGGATGGAGGTTTGGAGGGTGAAGTGCTTGAAAGGGTACAGCAGGGAAGAAAGGTTGCTGGTTCTTTGAAAGCAGTGATAAGAAATAGGGAAGTGAGCATGGAAGTGAAAAAGTTACTACATGACAGTATTGTGATACCAGCTCTAACTTATGGAAGTGAAGCTTGGACGTTGTTGGAAGGACACAAGTCAAGAGTGAGCGCAGTGGAAATGAGTTATTTAAGAGGAGCCTGTGGAGTCACATGGAGAGACAGGCTGACGAATGAGGATATAAAGTAGCGTTGTGGTGTGGATGTGGATGTGATAGGAAGCGTTATGAGGAACACACTGAGGTGGTTTGGCCATGTGGAGAGGATGGAGGGTGAAAGACTGACGAAGAGAGTGTATGTGAGTGAGGTGGGGGGGGGAAGAGGGAGGGGGAGGCCGAGGATGAGATGGAGGGATGGGATGGAGAGGTATATGAGAGAGGGGGGTGTGAGTTGGGAGCAGGGCAGTGAAATGGCGGGGGACAGGGCGACTTGGAGGCGATTTGTTTGTGGCCACCCCAAACGGGATTGAGGCGTCTGGCAATAGATAGACAGATAGACAGTTGTTCAATTTTCGCAAAATATTCTAGTAACTGTTGAGCTCTGAAAGTCGCATCACCGGGTTTTGAAATCAATAATCCCTGTCTCCTTGTTCGTCGTCATGAAGTGACCGATATTTATGCCCACATGTGATTATGAGAGATGAGAATGAAAAATGGTAAAGTCATAATGATATTAGAAGAGTAGAGGGAGGAACCCCCCCCCTCCCTAACATGAGCAACTCTCCCTACATCTGACCTACTCAGACTTGATCCCCTGATACCGCCAGGGTAAAGGGTCACGCTGGAGTGAACAGAAGCCTTATAGAGAGATTCTGTTGACTCACCTGTATATAAGAGAGAGAGAGAGAGAGAGAGAGAGAGAGAGAGAGAGATTCATATTTACGCAATATACTATATCTATCTATCTATCTATCTATCTATATATATATATATATATATATATATATATATATATATATATATATATATATATTTATATATATATTTATATATCACAAGTAAAGTGCTATAGTTGAAACATCGTTCGGGCTAAGGTTGTATAAAATTAAGAGGAGAAAATACACAGCAAGACTGACAGGACTAAGGAAAGAAGGAACGCAAACATGAAACAGACAGAAGAAAGAAGACAAGGAGAAACTAGGGAGAGAAATATAAGGCACATCAAGTAGAGGAGAAAGTGGGCGATGAGACAGAGAAGCACAGGGACAGGAGAGAGTGAAGTCGGGGGGAAAGATAAGACGGAGAAAAAAGGAAAAGGGGAGAGCTATCTGGCCTCACACACGCAACTCCTAATTTTGGCGCTTGACCAATAATAGCTTTGTTTCTTACTAAGCCTTTCAGTCCTTTGACTTATGTTTTAGTTTTTCCTTCTTTCTCCAGGCTGTTGTATTTCTTGTAGGAGAGCATATTCGAATTGGAGGGGTTATATTAACCTCTCGCAAACGCCTTCACTACTAGCGCACTCTTTCAAGGTTAATAAAATAGTCTAGTATCAGCATGAACAAAACAAAGTTACCTGATTGAAGACGCTTATGTTTCCTACTCTGGCATAGATTTTGATAATCCATTCCCTGAGGCCCAACATTCCCACATGCCACACACTACTTTCATTTGTCACCGCTTCTGTTGCAACACCCACCGTCCACACTGAAAACACAACAGGGTTGTCTCATTCAGCACTTAGAGTAATGTGATGGTACCAGCTGCGATGTTTCTGTGATATATCATTGAGACTTATGGTAGAACGCTGGTCTGTTTTAACGAAATTATATCACTTAAATGTTCCTTGCCCTATGAGTCACTTTTAGGATGAATATTTCAGGATTACCTCAGCATTTTTAGTCTGCTATGGACACCCTTGAAATTCCGAACCAGAACCCAGGGGATTCATGAGGGCTAGTATGAGAACCACTGCGCTGGAGAGAGAGAGAGAGAGAGAGAGAGAGAGAAACTAGTGAGGTTCGAGAAGAGAGAAAGAGGTGTTTATAATTAAAATATATATGCATATATTTATGCATTTGCATAAATATATGCATATATGTATATGCATGAATATATGTTGGTATGTATATATGTAGAAGCGCAGTTCTGCAATAAACATTACATACATCCTTGGAGAACGTGGATGCAATAGAAATATTGGGTCGTAATTCGCACCAGAGGGGAAAAATAATGAGGAAGGAGAGAAGGCCACGGAGGAGAGCCCTGCCTGGGGGATCATCACAGGCGACCTCTTTTACTGTATGGGTAACATTTTGACTTTATATATTCACAGAAGAATTCGAGTTGGAGTGTTCAGAGCATTTAGTACGAATGAAGTTATTCTTGGCAGGGCGAAGAACAGAGCACGATTCCGGGCAGAAACATAAAAGAGAAGAGATTAAGGGGTGGGTTGGCTCAGTTACCTTTGGTAAGCCTTCTCCTTGTTGTGGACAGCCTCAGAACAAACGCGATTAAATCTTTTTTTTTTTTTTTTTTGCATTAGTCAAAGGATAGGAGAAAGGAATGTATGCTTCCATGCCCGAGAGAATAACCTCTGTAATGCTCAAGCCAGATTCAGA
This sequence comes from Coenobita brevimanus, assembly GCF_032717465.1. NCBI lineage: Eukaryota > Metazoa > Arthropoda > Malacostraca > Decapoda > Coenobitidae > Coenobita > Coenobita brevimanus. Next base: position 6,893,742 of record NC_136966.1, read on the forward strand.
TGACTTTCGGCAATGGAAGCAATAATCATTTCAGGGAAAATCAAAGAAGTACTGACTGAGGGCCTCCCAATCAGCAACTCAAAAGTGCCACAACCGACGCTCCTTCAGAGGGTCCACAGGCCTTACTGGAACGATAGGACAGGTTAAGGTGATAAGGTTGTGATCGGAGGAGCCCAACTGAGAGAAAAGATTAACAGTGTAAGCAGAAGGATTAGTTGTAAGGAAGAGGTCAAGTATGTTGGAGCTCTATCCAAGGCAGTCTGGGATACGGGTAGGGTGCTGGTACAGGCTGCTCTAGGTCATTAAGGATAGAAAAGGCATGTAGGCTTGTTCACCAGGTGGATCAGTGAAAAGGAGAGGAGAGCCAAAGGCGGTGGAGAGAGCATTGAAATCTCCTACAATGGTGATTTCATAGAGAGGAAAAATGGATAGGATATGATCCATCTTAGAATCAAGATAGTCAGAGAGTATTTTTCATAGTCAGTAGAATCAGGGGATAAGTAAACAGCACCAGATTATATTTAGCCAGAGAATGACAGGAAAGCCCGAAGCCAGAGAGTAGAGAATTCAGAAAAGATTCAACTTCAGGAACATGAGAGCAAGATATGTTGAGTACATATACACAACTGCCAACTTTGGCCTTGAAATGAGTATAGGGGAAAGTAGGAGGATACATAGAAGGGTTTGCCATCAGTCACCTGTAGACAGCTGAGTCTCAATTTGGAAGGGGGAAAGGTGGGGTTTAGAGAAGGAGAGGTGGTGCTCAACAGATAGATAGTTAGAGGAAAAGGCCGCGAATGTTGCAGAAATGATGAAGAAGTCAGACAGTGATTCCAGCCTTCTCCCTGGGTCGTCACAAGGAGAGGGAGGAGGATGGTGGGGGGCTTTGTTTGTCTTCCCCCCCCTCCCTCCGGGGAGTCCAAGGCTTGGATAGTATATGCCCCTTTTTTTTTTTTGGGGGGGGTAATATTTTGAATAGGAAGTGAAGTGTGTAATGTGCATATAGTTTGATGTTGATAGTTGAGAGGAACTTGCATTTGAGAGCATGCTGGCTTACTCTTTGTGTTACTCAAAATGCTGAAAAAAGTTCAGCAAAGGGGGATGGTCAGGAGGTAGTCCCGAGAGCTGGTGAAACGAGGAGCTCCAGCTCTCCCCTGTCATCAACTTTCCATCCACCTTGGAAGCACCGCCTTGCTCGACTGGTGCTACAGTCTACTGTTATGATATTCATTTGCAAAGGAGACTTGTTTATCGCAGGAGCTGGTTCAGCTCCTTCACGTATATATGCCCAAGCTGGCTGGTGTAGTTACGTTTCGTGATTGTAAATAACTACCGCACTAGTCTAACTTTGGATGTAATGCACCTCTGCCAGCTAATCACCCCGATGCCATCTTATACAAACACAAAGGTAAGTTACACTCCTCTGATGAACCCAGGGTGATGTCTGCTTAGAGAGTCGGGAGCACGACATCAAGAGTCTTATTCTAAGTGGCATAGGAGGCTTTGCTCTCTTCCTTTGCTATTTATTTAACATATTACCCATCAAAATTCTCTCATATGATGATCATAATGTTTTTATGTTGATTTAACTGATATCAGTAACCTACAAAAGGATACTGAGGCTTACCTCGTAATGTGCATAACAGTTGCGAAGGAAGAGGTATTATGAAGTCCCTAGAGCCACTTAGAATACCTCACCAACTCTTGCTCTAATGGCGAGGAGACGGGCAGACAGAGAGAGATATTATGTGGTCAGGGCAGGGTAGATGGTGTTCCTTGTGTGTGTGTGTGTGTGTGTGTGTGTGTGTGTGTGTGTGTGTGTGTGTGTGTGTGAAGTTAGGCTGGTTTATGGTGAGTTTTTTTAAATATGCGTGGCAGAACAATGACGATGAAGAAAACGATATGGATTATGGGTGTGATATAAAGTCATCTAAACTTTGCTTATACCTGCTCTTACGTTTGTATAATTCCTGTTTGTGAATACTATACTTACCTTTGGCATAGTGGAAAGTTACGTTATCATAACAATGATGATGATGATGATGATGATTATGATGTCGATGTGTATGTGTATATGAATGTTTATGTGTATGAGTGTAGTGCAAAGCAAGGCCTGAGCTGCACTGTTGCCTGGGATATATTACACGTGTGGTACGATGTCATATATTAATGGCTATGGACGATCTTGTCTGACAGGGCGTCGTTGGAACAAGTAAGTCACATTTCAGAGTTAGTCCAGCTTCAGGGGTTATCATGATCTGCTATTTTGGTGTGCTTGAAGGATGACTGAAGTGGCAAGGTGCAGGAGTGGAACCCACGGACAAAAGTTTGCCTATTATTCCACTGCGTCTAATTTATACAATAGGGTATTGCACCTTCCTCCCTGACTCTTCATATCAAAGAGAATCAGTATGGACAGAGAAACACAGTAAACCTCCTTAGCTTAGAAATGTTAGCCAACAGAGAAAACTAACAAGCATAAGAGGCGATTTTTGTTTCTGACAGTATATGAGACTGGTTGGTGTGTCACGAGATATAAAGCTTCTTAGACCCAGGCAAAACCTAATCCTTGTGTTCTAGGTTGCATCTCACTCTGGCAGGGCATTCAATTGAGTGCAGTGGTATAACTTTTCATGTGGTCTCATATTCATATCCCGTCCATGTTCCTTTGATGACATGTTCACACATCCCATCCCAGTAGTTTGAACAGCTTCAGTGAATCGAATAATATTAACTTGTTGGTTTGTATAAGACCAAATCACCTCGTTGGTACTAAAAAGTTTGTGTGGCCTGTGTACCTGTAAAACCATGTAACTTACTTACTACACACACACACACACACACACACACACACACACACACACCTAATATGGTTATCAAACGTCAGATATAACCATCCAGCGTTACACACACAACGACAACCCTTATACGTGGGACGAGACTTTCTCCACTTGTGTAATGGATTCAGCCAAGCCAGAACTCTCACTGATCCTGTACACACAAATGTCCGCGGCAACCATCCAACCACAGGGCTGACGGAGTGATAATGAAGATGATATATACTGATATGACACTGTTGGATTATTGTCAAAATACACCTGATTCGGCCGTATTATGAAAACGGGGTGTGCGAAGATGTAAGCATATCTTTTACTTTTGACGGTCATATATGAAACACCTGTAACTGGTGTACATTATCAGCCAGCATCCTACAATACAAAGTTTAGTGAGCAACGATATATGATGGCCAAGCATGTTCTACGATTATGACATGCTTCAGAAACTATCGTTAAAACTTGGGGTTTGGCCACACCTTCACCATGTTTTCAAAACATTGCCTTTGTTTCCATCCACAATAGAGCGGTGGCAGTGTGTTCGTTATCGCCGTGTTCACTTCTCTTCAATATGTCCCCACCGACATGTCATGCACCTCAACTAAAATCATATCTGTACATGATACCCCAAGCGTATCACAACAAAGATGTTCGGTATTAGATGCCATATGCCAGGTGACGTGTGGGACTGGGAGGGGGGGGATCAGTTCCGTGTTGGTATGTTGTGGGTAGACCTCTGGATCTCCGAAACGAGTTTCATAGTCTATATCCAGTGTCGACTGTATTTAAAAATTACCGAAGTGTACACTTCGCATTCTCTCCCTTGTCATATGTCGGAAGTCGGGGTGGAGGAATGGTCTTACACCTCCCTAGTGAACCGCTCTTGTCCTGTAGTGGGCCACAAAAGGACTCACCATGGCAATACTGCACTGGGTGATTCATTTACACCAGCAATTTATATCCAGAAAGTCTATGACTCCCTTCCGAGCTACAGGTTGGACCCGTCTTTGTAATAAAAGCTGCAATGATGCATTAATACCTTGTGTACTTGGCGGCGTCATCGATATAACGCATGGAGTGACACGGCAGATACTGACAGTCCAATGAGGTGTCAATGACAGTGCTCACACAGGCGCATAAA